>NC_089512.1:41050593-41350593 GCF_036850995.1 Saccopteryx leptura | reverse complement strand
GCCCAGGGCGCACACCTGGTGTGCCTGCCATTAAATCTGCCTCTGGTGACTGCATATTGGAGAATGACTCAGCACAGGGGTTCTGTGGCTGTCCCCTACAGTGCCTCTCCCTGGACCTTCAACTTTATACTCTCCTCACACAACTCTATTCCTCTTAACTCCCCCCCCCCCCTCCCGGGACCCCTGGTAAGTGGCTGTGATCAAGATTTTCTGTGCTGGACCTCTAAGATGGAGCCTGCATCTCTGAGAGCTCCATCTTTTTCTCACAGACAGAAACCTCAGCTCTTTTCACCACCCAATGCTGTGTGGATGCCTCTTCTAGGCTCTGGGGCTCTAGGCTGAGGACCCACCCCTCTCAGGCTTCCCTCCCCAAAGTCACAGTCCCTGTAGACCCTCAGCTGTGGCTCCTGGGTTGGCCCTTTCCATGACTCCACTCTTCATACTAGTCTCAGTATGGCTCCTTCTGTGATCCTTGGTTATAGAATCCTCTTCATTTAGTCTAAAGTTGGTTTTTCAAGATGATTATTCTTAAATTAAATTGCAATACAATTTGGTCCTGGGAGGTGGCAGTTGGACTGTTTTTCTACTCCATTGCAATTTTGGACTGCCTTGTCATTTGAATCTTGATTGGGATTACACTGTCTCAGTGGATGGCTTTTGGTAGTATTGTCATTTTTTTTCTTTTGTGACAGAGAGAGAGGGACGGAGAGAGGAACAGATAGGGACAGAAAGGGAGAGAGATGAGAAGCATCAATTCTTTGTCAAGGCATCTGAGTTGTTTATTGATTGCTTTCTCATTTGTGCTTTGACAGATGGGGGGGTTCAGCAGAGCGAGTGACCCTTTGTTCAAGCCAGCAACCTTGAGCTCAAGCCAGCAACACTGGGCTTCAAGCCAGCAACTTTTGGGCTCAAACCAGTGACCATGGGGTCATGTCTATGATCCCACGCTTAAACTAGTGATGCCATGCTCAAGTGGTGAGCTTGTTCTCAATCCAGATGAGCCCACACTTAATCCAGTGACCTTGGCATTACAAACCTGGGTCCTCTGCATCTCAGTCTGATGCTCTATCCATTGCGCCACCACCTGGTTAGGTGGTAGTATTTTCATTTTAGCAATATTACTTCCCCCAATCCATGAACATGAAATACTTTTTCATTTGTTTGTGTCATGTTTGATTTCTTTAATCAGTGTCATAGTTTTCAGAATAGAGATCTTTCACCTCCCTGGTTATATTTATTCCAAAGAATTGTATTATATAGTAATATTATATCAATATAATAACAATAACATTATAATTTCCTAAGGAATTAATCCTAAAGATAATTGTAAATGGGATCTATTTATGTTGTTTTTTCAGGAAATTGTTGGTAAAGTATAGAATTGCTACTAATTTTTGTATGTTAATTTTATAATCTGTAACTTTATTGAATTCACTGATAATATCTAATAGTTTTTTGCTGAGTCTTTAGGATTTTCTATATTTAAAATCATGTCATCTGCAGAGACACTTTTATTTCTTTCTCCCCAATTCTGATACATTTTATTTATTTTTCTTACCTGATTGCTCTGGCTGGGACTTCCAATACTATGTTAAATAGAATTGGTGAAAGTGGGCACTCTTGTCTTGTTCCTAATGTTAGTGGAGAAGATTTCAACCTTTCACCATTGAGTATGATATTAGCTGTGGGTTTATCATATTTGGTGTTTCTTAAGCTGAGATAAGTTCTTTCAATGCTTAATTTGTTGAGTATTTTTATTTATCATAAATGAATGTTGAATTTTATCAAAGCCTTTTTTCTGTAGCTATTGGGATTATTATGATTCTTTTCTATTAGTCTATTAATATGATGCATCACATTGATTGATTTGCATATATTGAACCATCCTTGCATCCAGAGATAAATCCCACTTGATCATGGTGAATGATCCTTTTAATGTGCTGCTGAATTTGTTTTACTAGTATTTTGTTGAGAATTTTTGCATCTATTTTTATCAGGGATATTGGCTTGTAATTTTCTTTTTTGGTTTTAGTATTAGGGTAATTCTGGCCTCATAAAATGAGTTTAAAAGTGTTCTAAACTCCTCTTTGGTTTTTTGAAAGTTTGAGAAGAATTGGTGTTAATTCTTATTTAAGCATTTGTTAAAGCTCTGGTTCTTAAGTTAGGTCGTGGGCTCACTAGTGTTCATTTGATGATTATAACTTACATGTTATAGCCCTGGCCGGTTGGCTCAGCGATAGAGCGTCGGCCTAGCGTGCGGAGGACCCGGGTTCGATTCCCGGCCAGGGCACACAGGAGAAGCGCCCATTTGCTTCTCCACCCCTCCGCCGCGCTTTCCTCTCTGTCTCTCTCTTCCCCTCCCGCAGCCAAGGCTCCACTGGAGCAAAGATGGCCCGGGCGCTGGGGATGGCTCTGTGGCCTCTGCCTCAGGTGCTAGAGTGGCTCTGGTCACAACATGGCGACGCCCAGGATGGGCAGAGCATCGCCCCCTGGTGGGCAGAGCGTTGCCCCATGGTGGACATGCCGGGTGGATCCCGGTCGGGCGCATGTGGGAGTCTGTCTGACTGTCTCTCCCTGTTTCCAGCTTCAGAAAAATGAAAAAAAAAAAAATTATAAAAACAAAATAACTTACATGTTATATATATTCTTTTTTATGCATTAGATATTATACAATACAAATTATAAAAGTATTTTCTCTTGACTTTTTCTTCAAATTTTCAATTTCTGTCTTTTTTACTATACTTTGCAGAAGATAATTTCTTTTTGTCTTCCATCTGTTCTATAGGACATTTAATTTTGGAATCATATATTTAATTTTCAAGATTTTTGTTTGTTTCCTAATTGCTTCTTCACTATAACATTCTAAACTTACTTTGCAGCTGCAGCATCTTCTCAAATCTCTCTCAAAACATCGAGGTTTTCTTTAAAGCTCTCTATTGTTTTCTGAACTGTTTCCTTTGAGACCAGATGTTTTATTTGTCACCTTGGTTTTCTTTTATGCATGCCATTGTTTCCCTGATAAGTCTGGTGGAATTAGGTGATGCATCAGGGAGCTTATGTGAGACATTCTTTGGAGAGGCAGCTTGCTTCAGGCAGAATCCTGAGATCTTGAGAAGACTATCTCTGTTCAGGACACTACAGCTCTCTCTTGAGGCTTCTAATCTGCCTTTCCAGGAAGTCCCAAACCCCAGACTTAAAAGTGAGTATAAACTTCCATTTTCTTGTCATCTGTGATCTGTTAAAATTCCCATTTTTCTCTATTTCTTTTGAGTTTAATATGAATTTTAAAGTTTTTAACAAAAAATTTAGTATGTACGCTGAATGTTTAAAGGCAGGGGTCCCCAAACTACGGCCCCCGAGGCCATTTATCCGGCCCCCCGCTGCACTTCCGGAAGGGGCACCTCTTTCATTGGTGGTCAGTGAGAGGAGCACATATCACTTGTTACGGCTAGCAGTGACAAATATGGAACCGGATATTGACCATCTCACTAGCCAAAAGCAGGCCCATAATTCCCATTGAAATACTGGTCAGCTTGTTGATTTAAATTTACTTGTTCTTTATTTTAAATATTGTATTTGTTCCTGTTTTGTTTTTTTTTTTTAACTTTAAAATAAGATATGTGCAGTGTGCATAGGGATTTGTTCATAGTTTTTTTTTTATAGTCTGGCCCTCCAACGGTCTGAGGGACAGTGAACTGGCCCCCTGTGTAAAAAGTTTGGGGACCCCTGTTTAAAGGGGTGGTATGTTCTCTTATATAAGCTCATTAGACTATTTTGAAGGAAATTTCACTATGACTACTGTAATCCTTTTAGGAAACACCTCTACTGAGATGATATTGAGACTATTTCCACGTACAAGGACCAGAATGTGGGGTTAAGGAATATAAGGCAGATGCTTGTCCATTGATAGAAATTTTGAGACTACTTACAATAAAAAATAGATTAAAATCTGAAACCATTAAAACAAGAATTCTAAAGATATTTCAGGCATAAAACATTCTTTTTAAAATGGCATTTATTTGGGTAACATTGGTTAATAAAACCATACAGATTTCAAACGTACAACAATATAACACATCATCTGCACACTGTGCTCACCACCCAAAGTCAAGCCTTTCTCCACCATCATTTATTCCCCCTTCCCCCTCTTCTACATCCCCCCACCCCATCTCTCTGGCAATCACCATACTGTTGATTATGCCTTTTTTTATTTATCTTAATCACTAAACCATTTTTTATGGTGAGAAGTTAAGCATGTTACCTTAAAAAAAAGATACCCCTATTACACAGTACAACAGAAGTCTTTGTAGACAATACTATACTACTCACAAATATTAGGGGATATTTTATCGCTTCATATTCATTTTGAAATATCCCCTAATTTTTGTGAGCAGTATATTATCTACATTCAAAATCTATAAACTTACAAACTATTGGGCTTAAAGGAGGGTTTAATAAATTTGTTGGATGTAAGATCAATACACACAAATCATTTCTGGGTTTTTTTTTTCTGAAGTGAGAAGTGGGGAGGCAGACAGACAGACTCCCGCGTGCACCCAACCAGGATCCACCATGCCCATTAGGGCAATGTTGATTATAAACCCACTGGGGGCGATGCTCTGTTGCAACTGGAGCCATTCTAGCACCTGGGCCAACTTTGCTCCAATGGAGCCTTGGCTGCAGAAGGGGAAGGCAGAGATGGAGAGAAAGGACAAGGGGAAGGATGGAGAAGCAGATGGGTGCCTCTCCTATGTGCCCTGGCCAGGAATCAAACCTGGGACTTCCACACGCCAGGCTGACGCTCTACCGCTGAGCCAACTGGCCAGAGCCAAATCATTTCTGTTTTTAACTGTCAGTGACAAAAGTACAAAATGTATTTTTTTAAATGCAATTTAAAAAAAATAGTAAGACCAAAAAAAAAAAAAAAACCCCACCAAAACCCACTATAAAATAATTTAAAAGTCATGCAGCAAAAGTTGTTTTTGGCCTGTATGTATAACATCATTAAATTTATCCACAGGAGAAATCTAATGAAGAAAGTGAACTGAACTGAGGAACAAAACAGAGGCAGAGGCGGGACCACAGGGACCAGAGGAACAGCGTTCAGAGAGAAAGGGGATGAGGAGATGGGGTCAGAGAAGGTAAAGGGATTCATGAAATTATATATACATAACACAGAGATATAGATAGCAGGACAGCAAATCCTAGAGGGAAGAGGGGAAGGTGTACAGGAGAGGAGGACAAGGGGAATATAAAAGGGACATGGGATGGGGGGTGAGGGAGCTATATTTAGTGGGACATTTGAATCCATGTAAACACAATAAATTAATAAAAAATTTTAAAAAATTTACCCACAGGATATAAAGGGTCTAAACAAAAGAAATAAGTCATGTTCAGTTCATTAATGGAAAGACACTTATAAAGATGGCAATTCTCTTGAAATTAATTTACTAATTCAATGCAAATTAATCTATTAACTTAATTAAATACTCCATCAGATGTATATGTGTAACTTTACAAAAGGCCAATAATAGCTAATACGATTTTGAAGTAAAAGAATAATGGAGTAGGTTGTCTTACCCTTTGTAAAGCTATAATTGTAGTAATCCAGCCTGCTGGGAATGACCAGTGTCACACAGGAGAAACCTACTCAAGACACAAACTTATGTCAAGAGGAAGAGGAGGAGGCCTGCCAAAAGAGGCAAAGAAGACTTCCTGAATTTCTTTCTCCCTTAGCTTTTATTTTATCAGAAGCAGAACAGAGGTAACAGGATTACAAGGGAGGGAGGCCAGATGATAACGGCAAAGAATGACTAATGGCCAATTTGTTGACATGGAGAAAGCGCTAATTTGGGTCAGTACATTCTTTTTCTTTTGTTAATTAACAAACACAAAGGAAGGGGCAATCTAAAACCTCTAGGCTAATTTTCTAAAGTCTGTTCATATGCATTCCTTTATGTCTGCACAAACGTCACTCACTCACACTTTCTTGGTGTTTGCATCCAAGAGACATTTACTTAGAACTTTTAACTAAAGCTCCCCAATCTAAGTGATACAGGGTTCAAAGTTAGATGGGTAATTCTCTACATATAATAACAAAGATAAAGCAATATTGGCATAAGGATCAATAAACCAATAGAAAACAGTAGAAATCCTAAAAATGTACACATGAAAAATTGATATGGGGCAGAAGTTGTACTATAATTACAAATCTTTTGGGAAACAATCCACTATTTATTTATTATAATGGATATTAACATGGAAAAATAATATATTCCTACCTCACACCATATACAAAAATAGGTGTTGATTATAAACCTAAATGAGAAAAGCAAAATATTTTTTAAAAGATATAATTATATAAATATACTTATTTTATTTTCACTCTTGATTGATACTTTGGCTGGGTATATAATTCTATGTTGAAAACTGTATTTGTCAGTTGCTGTTGAGAAGGACCACAGACAGATGTTTTTGCTTAATTCTTTGTAGATAATCTGTTTTTGGTTTTTTTTTGTTGTAAATTCTTTGGGTCTTCTCTTCATGTTCTTAAATTTTATTCCATTGTGCCCTGGCATGAGTCTTGTTTTGTTCATTGGGTGAGTACTGAGTCGACTTTTTCAATCTCAAAACTCATTTCCTTTTGTTCTGGAATACTTTGTGGTAATTTAAAAAGTAATAATTTTCCTTTTAGCACCTTGTATGTTTTCTCCTTCTAAAATTTTTCTTAGGTGTATGTTAGACCTACAGAAATGATTTTCTTATTTTTCCACATCTATTTTCTCTCTTCCTTTTTTTGATTTTACTTTTGATCATCTTATTAATTTTTTAATTTTGGTTAATCCTATGTGTAATTTCTAAGTGCACTTTCCTTCACTGACTATTTTCCCAAAATATATTAATTTTATGTCATGGTTGTAATATTTTCTCTTTAAGATCATTAATTTTGGCTTTTGGGAGTTTTCTTGTCCTAGCATTGTCTCAGTTTTCTTCAATTTCCTTTTGTTTCTTTGTTTTTGGTTCATGGTTTCATGGTAAAATGTTAGTATCCATTTGCATTGAAGAGTAAGGTTCTAAAGGATGTGTTGAAAGTTAAGTATATGTGGGTGAGGCCTTGCCTCTGAGATAGTTTACTTTCTCCAGAGAAGAGTCCTTTAGTCTTGTGCCTGCATGTGAGAGTCTGGCTGATAGCATTCTGAAACTGCATGGGAAAGAATGTTGGGCAGGGTTTCTCTGTTCAGTGGTTTTCACTTAATCCTCCCTTCCCATGTTCAATTTGGCATCTCACCCTCTACCTCCTTCATTATGGCTGACTGAAGTTTGGAGGTCTGTTGCTCACTTTTTTCCAGTGACTATGCTTCCAGTACCCTAGAAGTGGGCAGCTGATCACTTGGCTCTTCTGTGGAGTGATATGAGCATGAGGGGTCTAATTGTTTCTTATACAGACTAAACAATCCATTTATTTTCAGTTCCCCACCTACCCTGTGTTCTGAAGTACATGATACCAACTGAGCCTTTCTGGGGTTCTGTGGTTGCATTGGCATCCTTCTCACTGCTTACCCTCTGTAAGTAATTAGATTTACTTTTTCATTCCTCAAAATCATATTGAAAATATAACCACACTCCAAAAATACGTACAGAAGAAGCAGGTGAAAACGGTGAGAGTGGCAGGCACTAGGAGGGCTTTCCATGTAGTGGGAACAAGTGAGATTTGAGGGAAAATGGGCAGGTGAATTTTCTATCAGTAGTTCTAAGCCTTTTGGAATCTTAGGATGACTTTTTAATGGCATCAGCCCTCTCTACTATGTTGCCTTGGATCCTGACTTAATTCTTGATAATGTTTACTGCTTCTGTCAAAAGCTTCTGTTTCAAATTTCTCTTGCTCTTCTTAGTGCTTTCCTACACCCCTCAGCCTATACCCTCAGTGATGATGTGCTAATTTTTAATGCAGCTGCTATGTAATCAGAAAACATTCAGAAGCATGTGACAGGAAGAACAGAGAATTAGGCTGAGACCTACAGGACCTAGCTGTTAGTCTCAAGCCAAAATAGAATTTTTGGTAGGCTGTGAGTCTCTAATTTTTTTTTTTGCATTGAATGTCATAAATATACTTAGAGGATGAGGGTTTATATAAATTTTCAGAAATGTTGAAAAATTTAACTGTATGTTGTCAAAGTTCCCTACTTCATTCCAGCAATGTGAGATTTAAAATATAAGTTTTGCTTAATATCATTAATCCAATATGTATAATGAGATAAATGTAAGTGTGATATTAGAGAAAAATGAGCTGCACATTCAAATTAATTATAGCTTCTCTAGAAATCTGTCATTTAAAGTGTCAAATTATCAGTAAGGATTAATCACATATGAGCTAAAAATTGCAAAAGAAAATTAAGGCATTACAAGTAAAGTAATGACGATAATCAAATAATAGTCTTTAATGGGAAAAGTCACTCCAACTACAGATTTTGAATTTACAAACAGAACAGATTCAGGTCAAGTCCTTTGAAGAAAGCAGTGAAAGGAATGCTGAGCTTAGGGAGAATCTGGTGGAAGGGAAAAAGCAGAGACTCTAAACCGTTTACAGAAGACTCTGCCACTGACTTGATCCAGTTAATTTCTGCTTCATTTTCCAGCCTCACACTCACAAAAGACAGAAGCTTCCCTACAATGTTATACCAAGAAAATGGTTGTGTCCTAAAGATCATGGGACACAGATTAAGGAGCCGAGATTCTAGTTCTCCACATAGTTACAGAAAAAGCCTGAATGCATCCTAACATCTTGTGACTTACCGTATTCTTCGCTCCGTAAGATGCACCTGACCATAAGATGCACCTAGGGTTTAAGGAGGAAAATAAGAAAAAAAGTATTCTGAACCAAATGGTGTGTTAAAATATTTAATAAAATATACTACAATAATATTTCAACAATATAAACTCAACAGCAGTATTAACAACCATTAGCACTGTTATTAACAAATAAGAAGAGAGTTTAATGTACAAATACTCTTCTAGTTGTCCGGGAATCCCAGGAACTCATCATTGCTAGTGTCAGAATTTAAGAAGCTCAGTTGCTCACAATCACTGGTATCACTTTCTTCACTATTTTCATATATGATACCATCTTCAGTGTCATCTAAGGCAGTGGTTCCTAACCTTTTTTGGGCCACGGACCGGTTTAATGTCAGAAAATATTTTCACGGACCAGCCTTTAGGGTGGGACGGATAACTGTATCACGTGACCAAGACAAGCATCAAGAGTGAGTCTTAGACGGATGTAACAGAGGGAATCTGGTCATTTTTTAAAAATAAAACATCATTCAGGCTTAAATATAAATAAAACGGAAATAATGTAAGTTATTTATTCTTTCTGAGGACCGGTATCAAATGGCCCATGGACTGGTACTGGCCCGTGGCCCAGGGGTTGGGGACCACTGATCTAAGGCATTGCTACATTTTTTGAATGACCGTACCACAGTTTCATTCTTCACTGACTGCCATGATGTTTTCACCCATTCACTAACTTGAGTGATAGTAGGTCTCTTCATTCATCCCGCTGGTGTCAGATCATGATTACCAGCAGCCATCCATTTGTTCCACTCTTCTCACATAAAGACTTTAAATGGTTTGTTTGTTGATGGAAACGTTGAGAGGTTGCAACTGGCTGGTAAGACACCCAGGAATTACAGCTTGATGAGTCTTCACTTCTTTAAAGTTTTGTGTATGTGTGTGTGTGTGTGTGTGTGTATGTGGTTTCGCTAATATGTGCTCTAAACTGATCAAGCACTAATAGGGCAGATTTTTTCAGAAGCCCTCTAGGATGTTTGGATCAAACTTTTTCAATCCACACTCTCATTCCATTTTTGTCCATCCATCCTTTCTCATAACTCCTTGTGGGATCACTTCTTTTGGCATGCTTTTCCTTTTGAATATTAACATCGCTGGCAGTTTCGTGCCATCTGCACAGAAGAACAACACGACCATGTAATGGGTTTTCTCATGTCCTGATGTTTTCACAGTTATGGTTTTGGCACCTTTCAGATCAACAGTCCTGTTAGATGGCACATCAAAGGTTAGCAAGACTTCATCCATATTCCCAAACTGGCCAATTTCAAAATCATTTTTCTTCCTAGCATCAATTACAAATTTGTGAAAAGATAGAATCTTTGATTTATATTCTTTTGGCATTTTTTGTGCAGTTCTAGTTTTGGTACGCATGGCAAGGCCACATCGCTTCATAAATCTGTAGCATCGTGATGGTGATCCAGTAAAATCCTGAATGCCTTTCTCTACAGCTATGCATTTGGCCTCATATATTATCATTTTTGTAGAGACTGAGAAACCATTATTCCTGTGACGTGTGATCCATTCTTTCATGTCCACGTCTAACTCTGGCCACTTTGCAGCATGCCCATGGAGAGTATGCATACTTTTATCTGCTTTTTTGCAGCTAATTCTCCTGTTTTATCCACTCTCTTATCATTTTTTCAATAGAAGGTGGCCCAAAATGTCTCTCCGCTGCTCTGTTTCCATGTTTCTTAGCATATTTTACTACCTCCAGTTTAAAAGGAATTTTATATGCCAGCCTTTTCTGCTTTGACATTTGTGTAGGTAGCAAAAGACTGTGGTATTTTTCTGCAAGAAAATACAGTAATAAGACACTGTTATGGAATGGATCTACTACTAATGCACTGTTATGCAGATGAGTTAGCTGGTGACGCACTGTTATGGGGACCACCATTAGAGTTATACCGTTATAAGGGACATGTTATTGAAGGACACTTTCTTAGGCCCCATTCACACGACCGTATTTTGTTTCCACAGTCAATAGGTCTTGAAAAAAAATGGATGCAACACAGACATCATCAGTGTTTATTTCGGATTTGCAAGGATATGGTTGTGTGAATGGACTCTTAGTGGGGCATCAGCAGATCCTGTTCCTGGACCCAAATGATAATAGAACACCACTGAATCCTATCCCCTGACCCAAACATTAAAATACAGAGTGCCATATACAGACTGGGGAGAGGGGGATATATGAGGGGTTCTGGTCAGCGGCTGGGGGTTAGGTGAGGGGTTTGTGTCAATGACTGGAGAGGTGTCGGTAAATTGTAGCGCTAATCTGGCAAGGTCCGGATCAGCAGCTGCAGAGGGAACTTGAAACACAGCAGTGGGCTTGAGGAGCGCAGTCTAAAGTTCCGTCCTATTTTTTCATCTAAGAGCAGCGGTTTGTTTATTTTATTTATTTATTTATTTATTTATTTATTTATTTATTTATTTATTTTTTATTTATGGTACATGCATGAGGCCTCTGTGTGTCCCAGAATTATGCTTTTTAGGAAAATGGGTGTTGGTACTCGCGTCCTAGGCTTACTTGCACTTTGCCCCCTGAAAAACTGGCGACTGTAATTGGGCGATGGCAGTCAGGTCAATTGCAGGTGCGCAGGTGCAGTTTCGTTGGGGGAGCCTGGTGCAGGTAAGTGAAACTAGCCTTTGAGAAGGGTGTTTCCTTGCAATTGGATGCCCCCCTGAGCCTAATGCATGGGTACTAAGACCCATTTCCTTACAAATTGGTGTTGGTTTGCTCTAAAGATGAAATCCAGTCAAAAATGACTGGACTTTCCATTAGTCCACAGCAGGGGGCATCCTAATTGGGATGTCCCCGTGTACATTGGCCCTCTGTACCACTGAAAACGGGGCCACTGATTCTTACCACTTCGCTATTTGTGTCCTATATGCCTGCGAGCAGTTTATCATGCTTGCTGTAGAGCTGTGCACATTACTGTGCACCCCGCAAGCCTGATAGGCTGCTCCGTGGCTGCTATAGAACGCTTCTAAAAGAGGTACGGTATCAGCAGTTCCAGGTAGTACGGAAGACCAGTGCCACAAGGGGGTGACTAAAAGTGGCCCTAAATACGGGGTTATGGTCCATTTCCTTGGGACATCCCGATTTGGAATACCCTGCCACTTGAAACCCGCTGGATTGCTCGTAAAACATACCTTTCCCATGTTCCCATGGCACATGTGTGGGCTCTGTTCCAATCAACACTTTATGCCATGCATCATAAGGCCCTGTATCAGACAGAGCTCCAGTATTTGGAGGAAACGGCCATATCCCCAGTACCACTGTGGTCTGTGTCATGCTCAGGCGTCCAGTCTATCTGAATGGCTGGGTTCAGGTGCGTGATTTAGCTGCAAAGATGCGGCGTGAGACCCCCAGAAAAGGTGAGTGTTTATGGGCGATCTAGGGAAGAGTAAATCTGCTGGCCCCAGTCTTTTAGACTCCAGGACCCGCCTTTGAGGTTGTTGTTCTTAATTCAGGATACCCCCCCCCCCCCCCACTGCTGCACTAGGGAAAGTCCAGTTATTTTTTACTCTATCACTACATAGGTTAACTACCTGGATTACAGCTGGAATAGACTGATGAAGATGAGCAGCACAGCCTGCTCCCTCTGCTGCTGCTTTGCCCGTGCTCACACTGGCTTCTCAGCTCACTGCATGTGCCTGTACCCTTGGCCCTTCCCCTATCTGCCAGCCAACCAGCCAATGAAATGCTATTAGGCTGGCAACAAGTGACATCAGCACTTCACATAGAGCTCCAGCAGCTGCAGCGCAGCCCTCCACCACTGTAGCACAGCGCTCCACCACTGCAGTGCGTCTCTCACATCTGCCCTCGCTGATGCCAGATTAATGCACCCATACAACATCGCTCACCTTCCCTCCTGCGCTGCATGCAACTGTGGAGACTGGAACCAGGAGATCACCCAGCAGATGCTGGGGTTCCACATGCCACGATGGCGGGTATGATTATGCTCCTGCTGGCGCTCATTTTACATATGTTTACCCCCACAGCAGCTAAAAAAAAAAAAAATCAACATTCGCTCCATAAGACACATGAGCATTTTCCCCTCCATTCTTTGGGGGGGGGGGGAAGCAAATCTTATGCAGCGAAATATACAGTATGTTACCTTAAGCATAGAATGAGAAGACAGGGCCATGTAACTTTCCTTCTAGGCTAGAGATTCTAGAATTGAAAAGCCCAAGATTACCAATGGGAGCATACCTAAGCATTTCAGAGAATTTATGAGATTTCCTTTTAAAAAAAAAAAAAAAATTTCCATTTAAATGCAATTAAAAATGAAAGAAGTCAGTAAGTATTCCATATTCCAAAAACATAAAAATTATTTCAATTCTCTTTCCACAGTTCTGTCAATGTGCTGTGTCATATTTCAAATCCCAGATCATTTTTAGCAACCCCTGGAAGAAAAGATTAAAAACTTTTCCCTAACACTGAAGGAGAAGGTAGAATTTAAGCCTTCAATTATAATTAGAGACCCATCCAAAGTTGGCTGTGTATAGAGTAGTATGCTATATAAAGAAAGAAGATGACTATAAATACTTTGGGTGATAATAATGACTGTTTTTTCTTTCCAGTGTTTTCAGGCTTCTTTCATGTCTCCACCTGATAATTCTTCTCTGCCTTCCCCCAAGACATATCTTCCCACCTCACCTCACCTTAATTTAAATCTATTCCCTTTCTGACAGGTCTCAAATTTTCAACAAACATGTTTTGCCAGGATCAAACACAAATACATATCCATACCAGTCAAACCCTGCTCAGTGAACTTCATACTGTGTCCACATTGTTTAGTTGGAGGAAAGTTCTGTAATGAGCATACTGCTGGAGATCTCCCTCTTGTTGTGCAAAAGCTAGAGGGGATTGTGGGCTGACAGCTGTGTAACTCTCATTGCAATGGCACGTTTTAAAGGGTGCACTGAAGCTAATAAAAGGAACGAAGAAACAGTACACACATGCGACCTCTTTACATTTTACCTCGCAATATTAGATACTATTATATAGTTGGGTTAGCAGGAAGAGAGAGAGAGACAGGGCAGGGTGATAGAGCAGGAGGGGAGACACCTGATGGGAGGAATTTAAGTTTTCTATGAGTTAAGAGATGAAGGGGATTAGGGTTTTGACACTCTTTGCGTGAAGACTACAATTCTAATTTAGCTTCCTAGCTTTCTCTCTACTCTCCTTTTCTCCTTCCCATGTGAACTATAATAAGCACACACTGAGCTGTTCCTTTTTTCTTGTAAGTTTGGCTGTAAATAGTTAGCAAATGTATGAAAACCAATTCAACACCAATTTACCATTTCACTAACCAGGTTGGCTTAGATTTTTAAAATTTCTAACCAGTGTGCATAAGGCACAAGAAAGTAGCCATTTTTCATTGGGTGCCAGTGGAATTCCAAATTGTTATAACCTTTCTGAAGGGCAAATTTGCAGTTTATGTCAAAAGCCTTAAAAATACTCATATACTTTGATTCAGCAATTGTACTTAAGTAAAAGTATAAATGTGCACAAAAATTTAACTTTAAGGATGCTTATCAGAGTGTTTTTTTATAAAATTTAAGCACTTGAAAACAAATTGAATATTCAGAAAAAGGGGAATGATTAAATAAATATATTCAATCCACAAGAGGAAATGTTTTGCTGCTATTACATAGATGTGATGAGGAGAAGGATTCTGGTTGACACTGAAAATATTCATGATACATATTTAAGTTTGAAATATAGCATACAATGCCATTTTGTAAAAAATTAAAAAGGCATGGCCCTGACTGGGTAGCTCAGTTGGTTGGAGCATTGTTTCCATTCACCAAGGTTGTGGGTTTGATCCCCAATTGGGGCACATGCAGGAGTCCACCAATGAATGGGTGGAGCAACAAATCTGTTTCTTTACTGGTCTCCCCTCCCCTAACTCCTCCGTCTCCCTCTGTATTTTTATTAATTTTTATTTATCTTTCTACTATAATGTTTCTCCTTGAAAATATAAGCAAATGTGTACATATATTCATAATCTTCCCTTTCTTGTGTGGGAGGTAGCATACTATGGGCACTTTGCTTTGCCCTCTTGTAACCACGCAGTGGACATCACTCTGTGTCAGTGTATACAGTTCTTCCTTGCTTTTTTTTTTTTTTTTTTTTTGTATTTTTGTATTTTTTTTCTGAAGCTGGAAACGGGGAGAGACAGTCAGACAGACTCCCGCATGCGCCCAACCGGGATCCACCCGGCACGCCCACCAGGGGGCGACGCTCTGCCCACCAGGGGGCGATGCTCTGCCCCTCTGGGGTGTTGCTCTGCCCCGACCAGAGCCACTCTAGCGCCTGGGGCAGAGGCCAAGGAGCCATCCCCAGTTCCCGGGCCATCTTTGCTCCAATAGAGCCTTGGCTGCGGGAGGGGAAGAGAGAGACAGAGAGGAAGGAGGAGTGGGGGTGGAGAAGCAGATGGGCGCTTCTCCTATGTGCCCTGGCTGGGAATCGAACCCGGGTCCCCCGCACGCCAGGCCGACGCTCTACCGCTGAGCCAACCGGCCAGGACCTTGCTCTCTTTTTAACAGCTGCACTGACTCCACTGTGTTGATGGACCAGCATTTATGATGGACATTAGGTTACTTCAAATCTTTTGCTATTTCTCTCTCTCTCTCTACCCTTTCCTCTCTCACTCTAAAATCAATAAATAAAAATTTTAAAAATTACAAAGATATCTTTAAGAACATTTGAAGGATGATACATCAAAATATTAAGTGATTATATCTGGTTATAGGCTTATAAGTGTTATGTACTGTTTTCTTTTTTATAACTTTATTTTTCTAAATTTCTAAAAAATGAATTAATTCAGTAATAAAATAAACTCTTTTTATAAAGGAGATATTGAACTGGGTGGACATATAGGATAAATCATAGAGAATAGAAGTGAGGGAATTCAGTTAAGATAATGTTACAAAATCACAACATGCTGATGGCCCGAGCTAGTCTGGAAATAGGGAAAAGGGAATGATGCGAGAGACATTTTTTCAAGGGTGGAATCAATAACACTTGATGACAACAGGAAATGGTGATGAGGAATGGTGACTTGTGATAAGTATGTGTTTATATGTGTGTACTATGTTGAGAAACAATGGTTTGGTGCATGGATGTGAACAGATGGAGAAAATCTGAGGAGATGTTTTACAGATAGTAGAATGAGACTATAAAAGAAAGAGGAGGATTTATTTTATCTGCACAACTGAAAAGGTAGGAGTTAATTAACAAAGGAAAGACTGCAGTGATTAAAAACTTGTGTATAGGGAGATTAGTGAGCATGGAGATGAAGAAGGATCAGTTAAGACAGTAGAAGACTGGCTAAAGAAATGTAAGGAAAACACACTAAGTAATGCAGCATAATGGAAGGTTAGGAGAAGGGATTGTTAGAAAAATTAAAGTAGAAAACAGAATACATTATTAGAGATAGATCAAGGAAAATGATGATAGAAAAAGTCCACTAAATTTGAGAAAGGACTTTTATTAGAGTCAGTAGATGAGAAATAATCCATGTCTGGAGATTGGTGGGAATAGAAATAAAACTGTAGAAAATCATTCATTGAAAAACTGTGCCAGTGGAAGAAAAGAGAGAAGAGGGGTCTTTAGAAGGGTGAGCAGAGCCAGATAAAGCAGAGTTCACCACGATAGAGGAAACCTGTGTGTCTTTTAAAGAAAAGGACCTGCAAAGAGAGGGTGCAAGTAATGAGTGAGAGTAATTTGGAAATAAGGTTCCTAAAAGGGGAGGGGATATTTGGGATGCAAAGTACAGATTTTACAATTCAAACAATAGTAAAGAGGCTATTTCTTTCTCTCTGAACGATGCATTTGGGGCAACACTAAAATCTGTGTAAACACAATAAATTAAAGTCAATAAAAAAAGAAAAGAGAAGAGAATAAATGTAGGCAACCCTCAAATGTTGAGGGATAAAAACAATGGGTGAATTAGTGCAACTTGGGTCTCCTCAAAATTGGATTTCAAGTCCTTTATGCTCCTAGAGTCGAGTCCTGAAAAGTGGTCTCAGGAAAGCAAAAGGAGCTTAGAATGTTAATTTTAGGAAGTAGGAAAAAATGAAGATATGAATAATTTTTTTTTGCCAAACATCACATATTAGAAGAGAGTGGCTGTTGTTTAACTTCATCTTATGTAAATCTAAGTAGACTTTGTCTGTATCCAGCAGCATCATATAGAGCAAGAGGAAGGAAGAGGGCTGTGTACTGTGGTTTGTCAGGGTGGGAATCTGGGGTGACTAAAGGCCATGTTAAGTAGGTGGCCCAAGAGTCAAGACTATGCCAGAAGGGGGCTCCTGAAATAGGTGAAGTCAGATGAGATGATGGTGAGTCTAATGAATGGAGATCAGGGAGGGACATCAGAAGGAAGAGATGGACAGAGAGGTTTGGTGGGAATGAAGATGTAGGAAAGATGAAAAGGCTGTGGTCAGAGATATAGCACTAATTTAATAACTGGAGGATGGAGCAGTGGAAAGGGATGTGCCTATACTGGTGGGCACATAAGTGTGCAGAGAAGCAGAGGGGCAGATGTGAGCAGAAGGTGGATGTGAAACTGGGAGATAAAGGAACCCAAAGGTCATGAAGTGAATGTGGAAAGGGGCATGAATATTGGTGACAGGGATCTAACTCAGGGAATATTAGACCTCATGGGGAGAGAAACCTGTCTATAGAGCCACACTACTAGTGTGGCTTAATGACTATAATCATGGACTTTTCTGCCTCTATAATGTCCCAGTTATGTGACCTGGTGGATGTTACAACCCCTCTAAACCTCAGTTCTTTCATCTTCAGAATAATACTGCCAATCTCCTATTGATGTGAGAATTGCATAACAAAGTAAAATATCTGGAGTAAATGTCAACTATGATGAAGATGGTAACAGTCTTTTGATGAGTCCTAGATACTGACACCATTGAAGACTCATGGTAGAGGGTCCAGGTCATCTAGGAGTTTTTAGAATATGGGGCTGATTATCTTATTCCTCAGCCACTTACGAGAAAGGTGGCCTCAGTGCAGGCACTAGTGGTACGGTAAAGAAGGAGCTGTCCATTGTGCTGAGAAAATCTTGTCTTGAACTCTAACCATTCTAATTGTCCTGTGTCTCATTTCCCACAGCCATCTTCAACTCAACCTGGTTGAAGATCCTAGTTCCTGCCTCCATTATGTCTTCAAAATGTGGCTTGTCTGACTTGCTTTATGAGTTTTTCTCCAAACCATTATCTTTGTTCTGGCCTTAATGCATGAGATGTTTAAATGCATTCACTTCTTTTTCATTTTTAAAAATAAGTACTGCAATGATAATGATAATGATAATGATAATATAGTAGTCTTCAGTGTTTTAGGTCTTTTTATGTTCACTTTTTCTGTTTTAAGAAAACAAAAAAGAATTTAAGATAGTGTAGGTCTTTTTTATTTCATTAAAATAATTGAAATAAAATAAATTGATGCTAAAATTATTAGGATTCAATAATTTTGAAAATTGCTTAATAATTATAGATAGAAAAAGCTGTTATATTACTGTACTCATAAATTAGGCTTTTATTCTACTACTTTTTAATTTACTAGCTTAAGTAAAATCACACATATATTTTAGATTTTTGTGAAAATTACCTGGAGCAGCAATACAGGTAAGTAAAACAAATTCTGTCCCATTCACCCATAAATATAAATTTAAAATCTTATTTCTAATAAGCATTACTACCTAGCAGTAACAGATGATGAAGACCACACCTCAGAATACATGAGTATTTTCAAAACTTAAAATGTAAAGATGATATATCAAATTTTTTATAGCTGCTCTCATTCACAGACATAATTCTGTTTCCTATATCCATGTAACTTACCATATGTGCATGTATTGAGGGATCTTAATTATAGCTGGGGTTTGGCATTCAGTTTGAAACTAAGTAATAAAAAAAGAATATTGGTGGCTACAAAATGTTGGCATGGCTGGATAGGAAGTGGAAATAAGAATCAGATAGAGAAGCTGCTCAGTATTAAGAACAGGCTGATTTATTAGATGAGGGAAACAGTAAAGATCAGACACTCTTTCCCTTTCCCTTTCTCACCCCTCCCTACATATTAGATAAATTATTTGCATAACTAAGGAGCTAAGATCAGCTAATGTAGAAATGAATACAAATGTAAACATTAATAGCTTAAACCTTTATGGTCACTTTGATCCACAAAGCTTCTTATTAGTTTCCTTAATTAATGCCTTCTTTTGATTGGAGATATCATTACAAAAATGTATCTGGGGAGTTTGGCTTCCTAATATAAAATGAGACACTTTAAAATATGTGGAAACATAACTATAATTTGTGAACTTATTACTTCATTCTGATGGAGCTAGTTCCATACTCTCTAGAGCATGATTAATAAATGAGGACTTTAGTGGTGGTTACGGGGGGGGAGGGTGGAATGGGAGAGGGAAAGGGGGTGGGGAGGGGCACAAAGAAAACAAGTTAGAAGGTGACAGAGGACAATCTGACTTTGGGTGGTGGGTATGCAACATATTTGAACGACAAGATAACCTGGACTTGTTATCTTTGAATATATGTATCCTGATTTATTGATGTCACCCCATTAAAAAAATAAAATTATTATAAAAAAATAAAAAATAAAAAATAAATGAGGACTTTAAATGTGTCTGTGATTTTTAAAGCCCATGATTTAAGCACAGTAAATATTTGAAAAGCCATTACTAAAACAAAGCATTTGTTAAAAAAAATTAAATGACAACTTATTTATTCTATTAGTTTAAAATACTTTTAGATGCAAATAAAATTTTAGAAGCTATCATTAAAGTAGTATGGTCATTGATAAATAAATATATAACCATTTAAAGTCTTTTTGGTTCAAAGACAATGAAAGTTTGCTATCTCTCTCCAAATTTGTGTGAAATTGGTAGAACTGGAAGAAAAGTTATTGAAGAAATGGAGACATGTCTTACTTATCCCTTGATGTTTCTTCTCTATCAGCCCATTTGGTGTGTGTGTTGATTCTCCCTGGAACCTGTACAATTGGAAATACATGTGTGCACCGATGTGCTTTTGGGTGATTTGAAGTCTTTCATTTTTTGAATTCCTATTACTGCACCGCCCAAACATCCGTACTTACCTTTATCATATCTGCTGCCTGTATTTGGCTAACTCCTGACTGCTAACCATTTTCAACTGAAGTGCATCTGCTTAGTACTAAGCACCTAGCTAAGAAGATTCTTCCCTCCCAATCAACACAACCATAGCATGAAATGAAGACACGGAATGAGGTAGAAAGAGAGAGGAAGAGAAGGAGAGGGGGCACAATTTCTATTTTAAAAAATCCTCTGATTTTTTATGTGTTCTGGAAGGACTATTAATATTTCTTCCTAACTCCTCCTGCACTGCTAGGCTTCCCTTTCTCTGCTACCCTCACGCCTCCCCATGCAGGCAAAGTCTTGAATCAGCAGATTCTGAGCTCGGAGCAGTAAAGAGCTATTGAGGGACAGACTCTGATAGCATTATGGCCAAACATGGAACCATTTTCTGTGGCGAATCGCTGAGTTCTACCTGGTTATCTCTTGCCTTACACATTACTTCCAAATGACATGCTCTCAGTCTGGGCAAAAATAAGAATTTTTTTTTTTTTTAAGAACTGGGATTTCAATAATATGGGACGAAAGGATGAGATTACTTTCTGAGGTAGGAGAAGGCAAGAAAGAATAAGGGAGAAAAAGGTAAAGGAAAAGGAAAAGAGGTGGGGAAGGGAGACAGGGAGGTAGAATTATGTGTTTCTTAGAGCACTTAATTACAGGTATTTCTCTACCTTTTGCAACCAGTCTTTCTCCTCCTCCGAGAAATCAAAAGAAATATAAGTAATTTGAATTTTTTTCATTTGCCTTCTTTTTAAAAATTTTTTAAAGACTTTATTTATTCATTTTAGAGAGAAGAGAGATGGGGTGGGGGTGGGGTGGGGAGAGAATAAAACGAGGAGGAGCAGGAAGCATCAACTCCCATATGTGCCTTGACCAGGCAAACCCAAGGCCTCGAACCAGCAACCTCAGTGTTCCAGATTGATGCTTTATCCACTGCGCCACCACAGGTCAGGCTTGCCTTCTTCTTTCCTCCTGCTTCTCTCACTGGTGGCAACTGAATGTTGTAGATACTGCTAATACTCTTGAGTTATTTATAGGAATTTGACTGTTTTAGAGTTAAGTAAGGTGAAGATTAATACTGTTGTGCATTCTTCTAAACATAGAGTCAAATAGGCAGTGGAGGCCTTCAGGGAAGTGTCTCCATCTGTTTCCGTAATTGGAAAATTTGGAAACCAGCAGTTTTGGAAGTGAAAAATTAGTAGCCAGCTCTCCTGTCTGCCTTTAAGAGAAAGCAGTCTCCACTGTCCCCAACACCTGCCATCTCATTCCAAGGCTTCCTAGAAGAACAATGGAGGCACCTTTGAATGCTTCATATCTGTAATTTGTTAGCATTATTATGGTGTGGAATTCTTTTTATTTTAATAAAGGAACGTGAAGAGATGATAAATGAAAGAAATGTTTTTTGAGCACCCTTGTGAGATTTTTAAAAAATCAAATATACAAAAGGCAGTCTTTGACCACAAAATGTCAGTAGTTTCTTCCACATATTTTCTGCAAGAGAAGATACATTTTCACTTGAATTTGACAGTGACATTTATTTCTCTCAATTAGGGGTATAGTCTTATGGTCTGAGTTGGGGCCTGCAGGATCTAAACTGAGGCTCTTTCTAATATGCTTCACAGCTGCAGTGTGGGAAAAGGAGTGAAAAAGATTACTAAGGCTTCTTCTGGAGCCTTCCATGGACTCCTGTCTTGGGAGATGTGTACAACAGTAATAAAAGCAGTAATAAAAGGGCCCAACATAAGTGTGAATTAGAATATTCTGAAAAAAAATTTCAGAAAGTTGATCCCTAAAACAATACAGTATATACAACTATTTCTATATAGCATTCACATTGTAAGAGGTATTATAAGTAATCTAAAGATGATTTAAAGTATATGGGAGGATGTGAGTAGGTTGTATACAAATATGACATCATTTTACATAAGGGACTTGAGCATCTGAGAATTTTCATAGTCTTGTGTCCTGGAATCAATCTCCCATGAATACTGAGAAATGACTGTAAGTCCTTTCAAATCATTTTTTAGAAACTTATTGCACACAGTCATATAGAATACTTTTTCTTTGCAGCTGTTGTTGTTTTTCACATACAGAGATCATACTTTGCATGTTGTTACATAGCTTCTTTTTATTTTTAACTAATCTGTCTTGAAGAACTTTTCAAGTCAGGAAAGAATGATATACATCTATGCCTTTCAAAAACTGAAAGATATTTCTTAATATAGGTGTACATAATTTAAGATTTCCTTTAAAGATGCCCACTTAGGTCATATGACTTTTTGCTCATAAAAAAATGTTGCAATATCCTTTTCATAGATATTTGTACTAACATGTAATTTTAACCTTTTTATTTTGAAATAATTTCAAACATACGGAAAAATATAAAAATAGTACAAAAAGCTCCCACAGGTCCATCAAACATGAACGCTTTGATACATTTTGTCTTTCTATATATATTATACAACATATTACTATTTTTTCTCACCCACTTGAGAATAAGTTACAATCACCACACCCTTTTCTCTTCCAATTCTTTAGGCTGTGTTTTCCAAGTACATGCATTTTTCTTAGTTAGCTGTGATGCAATTGCCAAATTAAAATTTTTAATATTGCTAGAGCATTATTATCTAAATCATTCTAATATGATCGAGTTAACAATTTCACCAATTGTTCTAATAATGTCCTTTACACCAATTTTTTTTTTCTGGTCCAGGATTCAATTCAAAACCACACCTTACAAATAATTGTGATTTTTCTCTTTTTATTCTTTAAAGCTTCATTGAGGTATAATTGACATACGATAAACTGCACGTATTTAAAGTATGTAACTTGTGGGTTTTGAGATATGTGTATACACCTAGGAAACTATTACCAGAATTACAATAATCACTATATTTATCACTCTCCAAGGTTTATTTCTATAACTTTTTAATCCCTTTACACTCCCTTCCCTTCCTCCAACTCCAACCTCAGACCAAAACCACTCTGTTTCCGGTTACTATATATTAGTTTGCATTTTCTAGAACTTAACATAAATATAAAAATACACTATTCACTCTTTTTGTGGGGGAGGTTTGGCTTTTCCAATCAGACCATTTTGAGATTATTTATGTTATTGCATGTATCAAGTTTATTCCTTTTAATTGCTGAGTAGTAGTTCATTGTATGGACATACATACCACAATTTATCCATTCACCTGTTGAAGGACATTTGGATTGTTTCCAGTTTGGGGATATTACAAATAAAGTTGCTATAAATCATCATATACATGTCTTTGTGTGGACATGTGCTTTCACTTCTTTTGGGTAAATACATAGGAGTATGATGGGTCACATGATAGATACATGTTTAACTTCTTAAAACACTACAAATGATTTTTCAGAATGGTTGTACCATTTTACAATTCCACCTGAAGTTTATGAGAATCCCAGTAACTTTGCATCACTGCCAACACATGGTATGCTCAGTCTTTTTAATTTCATACATTTTAAAAGGTATGAAAAGTTATCTCATTGTGGTTTGAATCTTCACTTCCCCTACGACAAATGATCCTAACAAAACTTTTCATGTGCTTATTTTCTATCTGTACATCTTCTTAGGTTAAGTGCTTGTTCAAGTCTATAGATTATGTTCTCACTGGACAGTTAACGTTTCTTTCGTGTGAGTTGGGGGATCGTTTCTAATAGATTGATTATCTTATTGACTTGTTGGAATTTTTAAATGTGTTATGAACAGTAATTCTTGTTCTGCTCCGCACATTTCATAGATCATTTTCTCCTCTGATACGTATTTCTTAGCTTTTTACATATAGAAATTTTGATTTTTATGTGGCCATATCTGTTCATTTTTTTCTTTAAACTTCTGAGATTTTCTTCATGTGTTTTAAAGTGTTCTCAATCCCAGAAGTTAAAAAATATCCTTCTATATTTCCTTCTTATACTTTTCTAATATAAAAAATTTAGATCATTAATCATTACAGGCATGATTTTATATAAGATTTCAGGTCTTATATTTTCTTAAAGGCAACATATTTTTTATATTTTTAGTTATGGATAAATTATATCCATATCATAAAATTATATTTATCATAAAGTTTTAAAACTTAAAAGAAAGTAAATATGGGATCTTGGAACTGGTTGCAGGTATTTTTACCATAAGCACTTTGCTGTGAGTATTTTTGCCGCAAACATTGTCACTGCACTTATTTTGGAGGTATAACTAATTGGCTGTAAGGCAATTTCATGGTAAAAGATAAAATAACAAAAAGGACCATGAAAAGGATATAATGAAACATGAAAAATCAGTAACAAGACTAAAAAGACTTCATTGCTAAAAATGAAAATACATTGTCTTTGAAGTCTTTTGTTCATATATTATTTATATATATTTTTTGTTTGTTAATTTGTCTTCTCATTTAGCATCACACTTTTTCTTTTTCACTACAATTTCTTCCTTCATTAAAAGAGGTATCAATTTCCAACTGAAGAATCAATACTTAGTGGTATGTTATTTTATTTTATTTTTTATTTTTATTTTTTTGTATTTTTCTGAAATTGGAAACAGGGAGGCAGTCAGACAGACTCCTGCATGCACCCGACCGGGATCCACCTGGCACGCTCACCAGGGGGCGATGCTCTGCCCATCTAGGGCGTCGCTCTATTGCAACCAGAGCCATTCTAGTGCCTGAGGCAGAGGCCACAGAGCCATCCTCAGCGCCCAGGCCAACCTTGCTCCAATGGAGCCTTGGCTGCAGGAGGAGAAGAGAGAGACAGAGAAGAAAGAGAGGGTGAGGGGTGGAGAAGCAGATGGGCGCTTCTCCTGTGTGCCTTGGCTGGGAATCGAACCCAGGACTCCTGCACGCCAGGTCGACGCTCTACCACTGAGCCAACTGGCCAGGACCGGTATGTTATTTTTAAGTGAGACAAAGGGAGATAGAGAAACATACTCCCACATGTGCCCCAACTGGGATTCTACCCAGCAACCCTCATCTGGGGCCCATGCTTGCAATGGGAGCTATAATTAGCATCTGAGGCCGAGTCTCCATGGAGCCACCCTCAGCGCTCAGGCCAGCACACTCGATTCAATCAAGCCATGGCTGCAGGAGGGGAAGAGAGAGTGAGAGAAGGTGGAGGGAGAAGGGAGGGGAGGAAAAGCAGATGGTCACTTCTCTTGTGTGCCCTGATCAGGAATCAAACCTGGGACTTCCACATGCCAGGTCGATGTTCTACCACTGAGCCAACCAGCCAGGGCCAATACTTAGTGCTCTTAAAGACTGTTGTAAATTAGTAACTGCCTCTTGCATATTTGTCATAGCATAGTAAACTTTTTTAGTTTTGATGGGTGGAGGATGACTGCTCACTGAAGGATTCACGAACTGACATGTTATCATTTTCTATTATAGTATGCAATCTGACTTTATGAAATGTTGTTATCATTCACTATTTTAACATCACCACAGTCAACTTGTCACTGTATAGACCATTATGAGGGCTAAGATTTATATAATATAAAAATGGGAGTATGGCGAGAACTTCTTCACTGAGGAAATGAAACCTAACTGGCACCTGTCGGAAATACATTGCCTGCTAAATGTAAACCAAACTGCCAACCCGTTACTTTATCTTTCACAGTGAAATTGCCTTACAGCCAATTAGTTGTGCAGTAAAAATGCTTGCAGCAAAGATGTTTACAGCTAAAGTAAAAATACTGGACACACTTAGAACTACTCCTGAGTTTTAGGAAGTTATAAAAAATGGAAGATAAGTACAAGATTTGAACCACACCTTAAAAACGATGATATCAATGTAACCTACATCCAAGTGATTATAAATGAGAGGACAACAACCTTGGCAAACTGAATTATATGATATATTAATTAGGATGTTTTTGGACTAACATTGACTTAAACAAAAAGGAGATTATTTTTCTCCCACAACAAGTCCAGAGATGGGCAATTACTGGCACGTGTTTGTCAGCTTAACGCTACCATCAAGGCACAGGCTTTTTGTGGATGTCTGTTCTATCCTCAGCATCCTCATGTCTAGAGCTTCATGGTTGTAAGACGTCCACTGTGGCTTCGAGCTCCACATATGAGTTAAAGGTAGGAAGAAAGGAATAAGTGGACAGTGTAAGTGGGTCCATCTTTTTTATCAAAAAAGTCAAAAGCCCCCAAGTGAACTTTCCTTATGTCTCCCTGGCCAGACCTTGGTCACTGGCCTATTCCTAGATAACGGAAATCTGGGAAAGTGAACATCTGGTGTTCTAGCGCTGTCCTGGGAGGTGGCAGCACGGAAGTGTGCAAGAGTTTGGAACTGGCTGCTGGGTTAGCCAAGAACATCGAGCTTGCTGCATGCTACAGATTTGAAAAGTCGCATCTGGTCAGTGTGAAGTATCTTAAGAAAAACATTCTATATGTATCTTTTAATATTTAAAGAATTGTCATGTGGAAAATTGAGTATTTTACATTGCCAAACTAGGCCAATACATGGAATTTTATAAGGAGGCTAATTTCATTTAAATGTAACCCCAAGAAAGGGGGTCAGTCAAGTAGCTTTGTGAGGTCATACATTTTTTCACTTATCTATCTATCTATCTATCTATCTATCATCTATCTATCTATCTCTATCTATCTATCTATCTGTCTATTTATCTATCTATCTATCTATCTTCATCATCATCATCTATCTATCATCTATTTAATATGCTTTTCAATATTACTTATTCTATTCTATGAGATTGGGACTGTTATCACCTTCATATAAGTGAGAAAATGAAGGTCAGAGACTTTAATATCTTGCCCAGGCCACAGAGCTAAGTGCCAGACTGGGCTAGAACCCAGGCTTCCTGGCTCCAGAGTCCATGTTCTTCACACTTGGCCATACTACCCTGGGGAGAGATTGGGTCAGATCAGTCTTTTGTCCCGCTAAGCCATACCTATTAATTATCATCATTTAACAAATTATTTTTATTTAGTTCAAGAGAAAACCTTACTTTCAGCTCTTCTTTGTAGATGAAGTTAGACTGTAACACTGTGCTATTATTTCAGGGTCTTATACATGCTTAATGTTGGAACTCCCTCCTCCTCCTCCTCACAGTTTAGCAATATACTGTAAAGGGCTCATTTACTTCCTTTAATTCATCTTGAAAGCTTCTTTTAAAACAATTATAGCTTCTTGTATAGGATGCTGAACAAAACCATTTCAGAACCAGGATAAAAAAAAAAGAACAAGGATATTTAGTTGTTTTTTCAGAGGAGGGAGAAAAACGCAGACCCAAAGAAGGTTTGGGGTATGCCAGACCCCTTCCAGCCTGAGCTAAGAGTGCCCAGTCCGTCACAATCCTGGTCTCCAAGCCAAGGCTCTGCAATGTGTCCCAGATGCCTGCATCGGAGACCCCTCTGTGCGTCACTTCAGGTAGAAAGTTTCTCCTAAAGAGTCAAAAGCAGGGGGATTTCAGACTCTGCTTTGATTGGCTGGTTCTGCTTCAGGTTAGTAAAAGCTGGCGAAACCTGCATTTCTTACAGTCTGTTGAAATGAGATCTCTCAGTGGCTGCCTCTCTTCTGCCTACGGGAGAACAGGGCAGCTCAAAGGCCAGAGACAGGGCCCGGGAGAACAGGGCAGCTCAAAGGCCAGAGACAGGGCCCGAGGCAAGGATCTCTGCGGCAGCCATGATGCGCAAAGGGGACCAAGTGTGGCAGCAGGCTGGGGCTCTGCAGGGCCGTGCAGGTGGTGTTAGCAGGGAGGACGAGGATTGGGTCTCTGGTATCAGAAGAGCTAGAGAAAGTCACAGGACAGGGGCCAGGCCATTCCCAGGTAACTGTGCTACTGGATGGAGGAGTCGGTCTAGAGATCTTAAAGGCTTGCATGGACTTTTGAAAAGTAAGGCATTCAAGGCCAGAGAACCAAGTTCAGGAGCCGCTCTATGTGAGATTTGGAGTATGGTAAAATGGGCCTCCTAGACGACAACCAGGAGATCCCCTTCTCTCACCCTTTGTCAAACCCTCTTATTTTCATTTCCTCTCAGTACTACCTGCTGGAGAAAGAATCGTCTAAGTCTGTGATCTATGGTGTGACCTGCTTTTGTTTTAAATTCTAAACTCTCTTTTTTCAATTTCAAAGAGGGTGCCTCTCTATCCTAACACTTAGCCTGAAGGTGCCTGGCAGAGGCATGGGTTCACACTGCCCACGGAACCCCTGGTGGAGGCCAAGCAGGCAGCCCACGGTTGTGCTTACTACCCCCAGCTCCCAACCTGTGAAGGAGGTGAGCAGCAGCCGGCCGGCTGGTCCCCGGGTGCAATGGGATACTGGGTATGAACATGATTTGTGAGCTCTAAGCCCTCCACAGCTATGCACCATGCTGCTCCTGTTGAGACAGACCTCCCCAAACGGGGCCGGCCTTTCCGTCCCAGCAACCCTGAAACTCATCTGTGAAAACCAGGCCTCACTCCTTGTGAACTGCCTCGGTGGCCAGGAGAGTTAAAGGAAAGGATTTGGGTGCAAAGTTAAGAATTCTTAAGTGTTATTTTATTTGAAATATTTCTTAAATTGGAGCTCTTCTTTTGTTAGGGAAATTTAGCCTCTTTATGCCTATAGGTGTTATTCTCCTAACATTTTTCTCTCTGCTCACATACTTTAAAATACTTGCAGAATCTTTCTTCATCAGTACAGTATGTTTCTTTAATGAGAATTATTAGGGACTTTGCAATTTGATCCCTCTCTCAAGTCATTCACAAATGTGCTATATTAACCCTTTGAGTGGTACGAACATTCATGTACTTCCTCATGCCTCCTGACCATCCAGAATATGATTGATATATTTTAAAAATGTGTAAGGCAACATTGAAAAAAGGCAAACGTATGTTCTTCTTGTTTCCATAAATTGATTATCAAACAAATATGATTTTAAGTTAATAAAACTGTAACTGGAACTAATTTTATTTTTTGGAAAAAAAAAACTCACTCCCCAGGGTCAGCAAGCATGAAAAAACTCACTACTCAAAGGCTTAAGCAATTGGGCCTGGAACCAACCCCTGACCCAGTGTTTCTACACGGCTTCTGCCTAAAATATTCACCCTGTAGTTCTCTCCCCCGATCTCAATTCAATTAAAATTATATATTCTTGGTTAACTATTTTTGACATATGTATCTATTACTGACATACATATCTGACATAAAAAATGGCAGCATATTAATTTGTCCATTCATAAGCCATATTTTCTTCCCTGCTTTCAAAAAGGAAAAGAATCCAATGAGTCTCTATTTAATTATAGTCCCTTTTGCCTTGTCAGACGAAAAAATGAGTTAATACTTCTAGGACAGAGGCCATCTACAATGACATTATAGGTACACAATATTAGTAAATATTGCTTTATTTCTTCTTTGAGTATTTTACCCCTAAATTCTCCAAATTATCTACATGTGCTTTGGTACTTCAGCTCATTATTCTGCTTCCTCATCATTGGTTAGAGCAGTCTTAATTCTTATCTGGGTTTTAATGGATCTTTTAGTAGAGGGTATCCTATGAAAATTGAAACAGAGACTTCATCCAGACTTTTGCTATCTCTTTTGACTTTTGCTTGACTTTGGTGCCATTATTTTTAAAAGATTCCATTGTTTCTCATACTGTTTTTCTTCCTTTGATACATTTAAAGGTTTTCTTCCCAATTCTTCTGGAAACCTCTCTAAGATACATCACATTGGGGGGAGGGGGTATCTAACTGTGAAGTTATTCCTAATCTGATTATGTAAATTTACATTTCCTTTCCTTAGTTCTTTTTCTGCTTTATGAAAACTTCTCCCTTCCCCTGATCCCAGAAGTTACATTTCTATCTCTGTCAACTGACCACTCCTGAATGTTTTCCTGGATTGCTGATAGGTGGCTGTGAAAACATTCTTTCGGTCTGTCTTGTTTGTGAGTGAGTTTTAAAATTCTTTCATAGGACACTTTCTCATTTCAAATAGGCATGTAGTGGCTTTTAGTTTGCCCACAAGGCAGTGGATTTAAATTGTGTAGTGGTCACTGGTAATGATTTCTCATCCCTTTGCAGACCAATTTCCATTCACAGTCAGAGCTCAGTCTGGTATATTTCCCATCCACACAGCCTCCTTCTCTACCTTTGTGGGGAAGCAGTAATTTCTTTTATCTAAAAATCTCACTTCCAGCCCTTGTCCCAGTGAGGCATTTTGCCAATCTATGATTGAGTAATTAAAGACTCCCATTATTACTACCTAGCCTAATTTCACAGCTTCCACAATCTCAGTTAACATTTCTATCTCAGTTTCCTGCTCAGGTGGGCTGTAACATATCCCTATTATGACTTTTTAATTATGGGAGAATGGAATTTCTACCCACAGAGATTCTACAGAAGTCCCTTTTCTGATAAGATGTTATCCTACTGCTTTGTAGAACTAACTATCCTTCATGCAGCACTATTACAGAAATGTATTTATTCATGTCCTTCCTCTTTGAAAGATCTATTTACATCTTACAAAAATACACACAAAGATAAAAAAGCAAAACACTAGTCAGTGAGAAAATAGGGGCAAGGGAAAACAAAGGCAGAAAAAGAAGATAGAGCCAGATGAGCTCATGCATCATAAGTGTTGGGTACTAGAAAGAGTATGTTATAAACCTGCCTCTGAGTTTCCTCATGACCACTGTGAAGAAGGAAAGAGGATCAATTGCATGGTTTAGCATATCTCTAGTGTAGAATGAAATCAGTTGCTTAAGAAAGATACCTTAGAAATTTCTTCTTCATACCTTTAAATTTTCTCCTCTTGGTCCTGATAACATCCTTAATAATATTGTAACAGTAAATATAACATTTCATCATTTAACTTCCAAGAGTGTTTCCCAGTGTAGGATAACTACAAAAATGGAAATGAATAGTTTGGTGAAATAGTTCTCTGGATGACTCAAGTGAGCTTCTAGTAAATATTGAGCAGTAATGTGTTCAAAAGTATCCTCCCTAACAAATAACTGGCCTGCAGGTATTCTACATGATCAGTTAAATGTAGGGCCCCATGTTTTAACAGTCAACTGAATAAGAGTTGACAGTTAGTCATGGTTGTGCAGGAACTCTACTAACACCTCAAGTAAAAAGAAAACCAATGCTCCTTCATATGAAATGTCCATCAGTGGAAACAAGGCTTTACACAGAAAGAAAATTGAGATCAGAGTCAATATTTGGTCAGGCAGGTTATCATGGTTACACCAATTTGGCTTGTGATGAATACAGGCCTCAGACAGTAAAACACCTCTAACTTTAAACAATGTATAGTACTTCCAGATCAACTCTCCAAGATAAGCTGGTAGCAAAAAATAAATTTACTCTAACAGGTTACAAAATCCTTTACAAAATGTTAAATTAAACCACTAGTCCTGAAACCAATTCCTGATATAGGTTTTTTGCTTATGTATTTAGTTACAGAACAGTTAAAAGATAAAAAATATTTACCAAAATCAATGCCTTCCATTTTGGAATAAATGATCTTGTTATTCTTCCTGGTAGTCATTAGAAAGCGAGGGCACAGTTCACAGAGGACTTTTCTGTTTATGGTAATAAAATAACATCTGCACATAGGCTCTTGCCAATTTGCTTCCTATAGTGGAGTGTTGGTTGGAAGATGGATAGGGGAGGTTGCATGTAGTTGAGGCAACTATGGTCTCAAGTCACAAAGGCAATAGTTAAAAATGAGGTGGTGATGGGTGCAGAGTTCAAACCTGTTTTATTCCTCTAGAAATGATCTGCTCTGTCAGGCACTGTCTGACCCTCTCACAATCTCCTGGGAATACTATATGCAGATTTAGTGTCTGTAAGTAGGATGAATATGAGCATATCAGCTTATCACTAGTTTTTTCCACAGAGTCAATTGAAAGATCACCAGAACTGTGCATCTAACTGATTAAAGTGTCACAGAGATGCTTTAAGTCTATCAATGGGCAATAATGGAGCATGTCTCCTGAAAGGCCCACCTGCTTCTTGTGGGGAACACTAGCTGGCAACGGGCCTGGAAGGAAACCCTGCACCAAAGAGGTCTAGAGCTTGAGTGTATAAAGAACTGTGCTTTTAAGGTGTGAGATATTCTAAACTTTGGTCTCACCACAAGCAAGTATAGCTGAAGGGATGGTAACAAGAAAACACACTGTTGGGACTGGAGTTCACCGTTAGTGTGGCCCTTAAACAATGACTGGAGGCAAACTTATTCCCAACAGATGCTAAGTTAGGCACATATTCCTAAACCACTCTACTATATAAGGAGGAGTCCTAGGTCTAGCATGCAAAAGCTCAATTAAATGTGACATTAGAAGAACAAAAGCCTGTGTTATCCAAATGTTGGTTAAACAGTCCAGGTAAATTTAGCAGGTGATAAGATTGGAAAATGTTTTTACAAGTGCAATCAGAGAATAACTTCAAAAACGTAGTCCCCATCATGGTATCACCCCTACCTGAAACCTATGTATTCTTATTGACCAATGTCACCCGTTTAAATTTAATTTCTAAATATAATAATAAACAATGTGTGATCACAAACAGATTTCCTTTATTAAAAAATAATTTCACTGAGATAATTTCACATACCATAAAGTTCACTTTTTAAAAGTGTACAGTTCAGTGGTTTTTAGAATATTCACAAAGTTGTGCATTGATCACCACTATCTATCTAATTCCAGTACATTTCATCACCCTAAAAAGAAATTCCATATTCATTAGTAGTCACTCCCCATTTCCCCTCCTCCAGCCTCTGGCATCATCAATCTATATGGTATCTCTAGATTTGTATGTTTGGACATTTCATATAAATAGAAGCATAAAATATGTGTTCTTTTGTGTCTGGCTTCTTTAATTTTTTACACTGTTTTCAAATTTCATCCAAGTTGTATCATGTATCAAAATTCTGAATGAAAAATAGTCTATTGTATGGCTATACCAAATTATATTTATCGGTTTATCAGCTGATGGGGATTTTATTTCTATTTTTTGATATTATGAATAATTCTGTTCTGAACATTCATGTACAAGTATTTGTGTGGATATATGTTCTCATTCTCTTGGAAATATACCAAGGAGTGGAATTGCTGAGTCATAGAGGAACTCTATGTTTAACTTTTTCAGGAATTGACCAACAGTTTTCAAAACAGCTGTACCATTTTACGCACCCACCAAAAAGGTACAAGGGTTTAAATTTTTTCACATACTTGCCAACAATTGTTAGTACCCACACTTTTTGTTATAGTCATTCTAGTAATTATGAAGTGGTATCTTTGTGATTTTGATCTCCATTTCCTCAATGATTAATGATATTAAACACTTTTTTCATATGCTTTTTCACCATTAGTGTATCTTCTTGGGAGAAATTCTGCTCAAATCCTTTGGCTATTTTAAAAATTGAGTTGTCTTTTTATTGCTGAGTTGTGATATTTCTTTGTGTATCTGAGTAGAAGTCTTTTATCTGATATATGGTAGGCAAATTATTTTCCCCGTTCTGTACAATGTCTTTCACTTTCCCAATGAAGTCCTTTGAAGCACTTTTTTTTTTTTTACTTTGATAAAGTCAAATTTATGTATATTTTTCTTTGACTGCTTCTGTTTGGTGTCACACCTAAGAAACCATTGTATAATCCAAGGTCACGATGATTTTATTTCTGTTTTCATTTAAGAGTTTTATACTTTTAGCTCTCTGATAGATCCATTTTGAAATAATTTTTATGTATGATACAAGATAAGGGACCAACTTTATTCTTGTATATTATATACCCAGTTGTCCTGGTAACATTTATTGAAAGACTATCTTTTTCCCCACTGAATTATCTTAGCAGCCTTCTTCAAAATTAATTGACTGAAGATGTGTTTATTTCCAGACTCAATTAAATTTCATTGGTCTATTCTATATTTATGCCAAAAATATCACATTGTCTTCTTGTGATTTTGTAGTAGGGTTTTTTTCTTTTTGCACCTCAAAGTTTAATGATATTTGATGTGGTTTTGTTTATTTGTCCTCTTTTTTTTTTTTTGTATTTTTCCAAAGTGAGAAGCAGGAGGGAGGCAGACAAACAGACACCTGCATGCACTCAACTGGGATCCACTCAGCATGCCCACCAGGGGGTGATGCTTGACCCCTCTGGGGCTTTGCTCCACTGCAATTGGAGCCATTCTAGGGCCTGAGGCAGAGGCCATGGAGCCATCCTTAGCACCGGGGCCAACTTTGCTCCAATAGAGCTTTGGCTGCAGGGAAGGGAAGAAAGAGAGAGAGAGAAGTGAGAGGGGGAAGGGTGGAGAAGCAGATAGGTGCTTCTCCTGTGTGTCCTGACTGGGAATCAAACTGGGACTTCCACACACTGGGCCGACACTCTACCACTGAGCCAAGTGGCCAGGGCCTGTCCTTCATTTTTTATATTGAGATGGAAATGGCGCCGTGAGCTGCGTGTCTGACAGCTCTCCCCTAAATCACAACAAATTTATCAACTAGAAACAGAAAAATCTATCCTCGGAGCATTCCGGAATTCCACACAAACTGATAGCAAAAGGACTGTTATCACTTGAATCTGAGAGACGAGGGTATGGAGGAAGCTACCGCAGGGACGTTCATTCAAGCCGCGAGGAAGTGAGCCTGTGGTGAGTTAGCCCACACTCGGGAGCCAGGAGCCTCCGCGAGCCGAGCCGCCGCGAGCCGCGGGGCGCGCGCCCGGTGCGGTTGCAGAGTGAGCACCGCTTACGTTCCCAGTGGCCCGCGCACTACGAGTGAGAGTCGCCAGCCACCGGTGCCCGGAGCACCCCATTCGCGCGCGTGCCCTGGGCATTCCACGCGTCCAGAGCGCCCTACTGGCCTGCACACCCAGGGGGCCCCATTATCCTGCGCCTGGTGCGATCCAGCCGCCAGCGGCAGGGCGAGTGGGAGAGGCTTGGGAGATTCTCTCCGCGGGCGGGGCACCTCACCCAGCCATTCAAGCTAACAATCAAGCGTTGGGGGAGGGGCGCGCGCAGGCAGCCTAAAATACCTTCGGGAGCACAGCTGCGACCCAATCACTGAAATTAGCTTAACCCATGAAATCTGCGCACCCTCGGTTCTAATTGATAAGATCTCTCTCAGTTCAGCGATCCAAGACAAGAGGCGTGATATTTTTTAGTGCCTCTCGCTAAAGGGGCGGGGGCAACTTCTGATTGATAGAGCCTCCATATTCAGGGATAAACGCTAACAAGAAGGACTTGGCAGATAATAAGATCTATACTACACTAGTCGCAAGCAGAGACTAGTGCCTCTTCTTCCCAGCAAAAACAGGCTACAAAGTGTGGAAAGCCTGGGTTGAGAGGTCCAACTGAATGATAGGCGCTGAACAGTCACCTTGACAACAATTGACTCCCACCCCCGCCTGATTACACTGGAGGCCCTGACTACCAGAGCCTTTCCCAAAGCCTTGCACTGAGTGGGGATAGAGTGGGGATTTCCCAGCTCTTTGAGCCTCTTACTCCTCAGGCAGAAGCAGTTGCAGCCTTATAGCTGGATCACCAGGCTGCTAATTCAGAAAGGGGGGACTAGGAGAGAGAATCCAGGAAAGCAAACTCTCTCATCATTGGACCCTGCAAACGCCAACAAGCCTTGACTACCAGCAAGACTAAAGCCAATTATATGACATTGCCATAGAATCCCATCAACTGCAAATCCCTACCTAAGTGTGACACAGGGGCAGAGCCTGGGGTACAGAGTCACCGACCAGGAAGAGGGAGAGAAAATAAAAGGAAGAAGTTAACCTCTCAAAATCAAGAAAAATCCACAGACTTTACAACTTGTTCCACTAATTCTTTTTTTTTTGTTGTTGTTTGTTTCTTCTATCTTATTGCCTTTATTTCCTCCACCTCGGTCCTTCTATTCTCTGCCCATCTTATGCTTCCCTTTTCTTGAACTACACTACCCATGAGTGTTACATTTTATTTCTCTTCTTCATCCTCACCCTCCTTTAAGGTTATACTCCAAAACACTTAACTCTCACTCTCTCCTCTTTTGTTTTTTTTTGTCTTGCTTTATTTTGTTTTTTTTCTCTTCCTATTTTATTTCTTCCTTCGTTTTTCTCTTTTTCTTATTTTTTCCTTTCTATTCGTTTTTTCTTTTCTCATTTTACTTTCCTCCCATTTAATCCTCAATCACGAACAAATTAGTTAATTTGGGACTCAAGGCATTTTTTGGCTTTATTTTTCTTTTTTGCTTTTGTTTTTATTTTTTTTCTTGTTTGTTTATTTTTGTGGCATTTTGGGTCCTCCCAACCCAAGGTCTCCATTGTATTTAGTCTTCGCTCCACTTAATACAACAGATTTTTACTTATTATTTTTTTCTTCTTTATTATTCTTTTCTGGTCCTTTTTTCTGGTTCCCTTTTATCCCTCTCATTATATCTCTTAGTTGACCATCACTTACAAGCAAATCATCTTATGCTTGTCTAAGATTTTCTTCCTTTTTTTTTTTTTTTTTTTTTTTTTTTGCATTTAGTAGGTCCCTACTCCCTTTTTTTGCCCCTTGAACTCTTCACCCCAAATCAGGCCCTCCATTATAGGCACGATATTTCCCTGAGGAGGGGAGAGGAGGGAAAGAGAAGAAAGAAAAAAGGGGGAAATAATAAATTATTACTGGTTTTTTTTTTGTGGGGTGTTTTACCTTTTTTTTTTTTTTTTTTTTTTTTTACTTTTTACTCTTTATTAATTCTAATTAGTGCTATCAACAAGACCACCCTCAGATGCCAATAAGAAAGAGGAAATTGAATATTATGGATACAAAAGAAAGAGAGGTAACACAAATAGATGTGGAAAAATCTATGGAGAAAATATTTAACATATTGGAAGCCTTGGAGCTAAATGACAGAGAATTTAAAATAGAAATCTTAAAAATACTCAGAGATATACAAGAAAACACAGAAAGGCAATATAGGGAGATCAGAAAACAACTCAATGAACACAAAGAATATATTACCAAGGAAATTGAAACTATAAAAACAAATCAAACAGAAATGAAAAACTCAATTCACGAGCTGAAAAACGAGGTAACAAGCTTAGCTAACAGAACAGCCCAGATTGAAGATAGGATTAGTGAAATAGAAGACAAACAACTTGAGGCACAACAGAGAGAAGAAGAAAGAGACTCAAAAATAATAAAAAACGAGAAAGCCCTACAGGAATTGTCTGACTCCATCAGAAAGAATAACATAAGAATAATAGGTATATCAGAGGGAGAAGAAAAAGAAAATGGAATGGAGAATATACTCAAACAAATAATAGACGAGAATTTCCCAAGCCTGTGGAAAGAACTAAAGCCTCAAATTCAAGAAGCAAACAGAACACCGAGTTTTCTTAACCCCAACAAACCCACTCCAAGGCACATCATAATAAAGATGACACAAACCAATGACAAAGAAAAAATTCTCAAGGCAGCCAGGGAAAAGAAGAGTACAACATATAAAGGAAGGCCTATTAGATTATCATCAGATTTCTCAGCAGAAACTCTACAAGCTAGAAGAGAGTGGACCCCAATATTTAAAGCCCTGAAAGAGAGGAACTTTCAGCCAAGAATACTATACCCATCAAAGCTATCCTTCAAGTATGAAGGAGATATAAAAACATTCACAAATACAGAAAAAATGAGAGAATTTATCAACAGAAAGCCCCCACTCCAGGAAATACTAAAAGGGGTTTTCCAACCAGATTCAAAGAACAAAGAAAACAACACCACAAGTAACAGCTCCACCAAGAACACAATAAAACCAAACTTAAACTGTGACAACAAAGGAAAAAAAGGGGGGAGAGGATGGAGATTAACAGTAGCAAAGGACGATGAAGTGCATAAATACTTATAAGATAGGGTACTACAATGAATATGGTAGGTACCCTTTTCATTACTTAATGGTAACCACCCTTGAAAAAACCACCACAAAAACACTTGACTTAAAAAAGGTAGCAACAGAGGAAAGAAGTATGGAACACAAACAAACAAAAACAAATGATAGAAAAACAAAAGAGAAGAATCAAACAAGATACAAAACTAACAGAAAGCAATTTATAAAATGGCAGTAGGGAACCCACAAGTGTCAATAATTACACTAAATGTAAATGGATTAAATTTACCAATAAAAAGACACAGAGTAGCAGAATGGATTAAAAAAGAAAATCCAAATATATGCTGCCTACAAGAAACACATCTAAGCAACAAGGATAAAAACAAATTCAAAGTGAAAGGCTGGAAAACAATACTCCAAGCAAACAACACCCAAAAAAAAGCAGGTGTAGCAATACTCATATCGGATAATGCTGACTACAAGACAGAAAAAGTACTCAGAGACAAAAATGGTCATTTCATAATGATTAAGGGGAAGTTGAATCAAGAAGACATAACAATCCTTAATATATATGCACCAAACCAAGGAGCACCAAAATATATAAGACAGCTACTTATTGACCTTAAAACAAAAACTAACAAAAATACAATCATACTTGGAGACCTCAATACACCGCTGACGGCTCTAGATCGGTCATCCAAACAGAGAATCAACAAAGACATAGTGGCCTTAAATGAAATACTAGAACACCTGGATATGATAGACATCTACAGGACACTTCATCCCAAAGCAACAGAGTATACATTTTTCTCTAGTGTACATTTTTTATATTGACTATTATTTAGAGTAGTTTTATGTTCACAACAAAAGTGAGGGGCCCCCTGCCCCCTATCTCCCTGCCCCCACATCTGCATAGCTTCCTCCATAATCAATATCCCTCACCAGAGTGGTACATTTATAACAATTGATGACCTTACATTGACATATTATAATCACAAAGTTCATGGTTTACATTATGGTTTACTATTGGTGTTGTACATTCTATGGATTTGGACAAATGTATAATGATATGTATCCACCAATTTGGTATTATATCAAGTATTTTCACTGACCTAAAAGTCCTCTATGCTCTGCCTGTTTATCCTTCCCCAACCTCCAACTTCCTGCAACCACTGATCTTTTTACTGTCTTTTCCAGAATGTCATATAGTTGGAATCAAACAGTATATACTCGTATCAGAATGGCTTATTTCACGCAGTAATATGCATTTAAATTTTCTCCATGCCTTTTTACGGTTTGTTAGCTGTTCTGTTTTTAATCCTGAATAATATTCTATTGTCTGAATGTACCACAGTTTATTTATTTATTCATTTACTACAAGATATCTTGGTTGCTTCCAAGTCTTGGCAATTATAGAGTTACTATTAAATTCTGTGTACAAATTTCTTTGTCAACATAACTTTTTAACACCTTTGTGTGAATACCAAGGTAGAGTGCGATTGCTGGGTTGTATGATAAGAGTATGCTTAGTGTTGTAAGAAACTGCAAAACTGTCTTCCAAAGTCACTGTACCATTTAGCAACCCCACCAGCAATGAATGAGAGTTCCTATTGCTACACATTCTGGTCAGCCTTGTCAGTCAGTATTTGGTATTGTCAGTGTTTTAGATTTTGGCCATTCTAATAGATGACTTTGTAGTAATAGGTGACTTTTTTATTGAAATGTATGAGTCCTCCAACTTGGTTCAATTTGGTTCTATTTTTTCAAGATTGTTTTAACTATTCTGGATCTCTAACATTTCTTTATAAATTTAAAGATTAGTTTGTCAATTTCTGCTAGTGATAGACTTTCTCCATTTTTTTTTTTTTTTTTTACAGAGACAGAGAGAGAGTCAGAGAGAGGGATAGATAGGGACAGACAGACAGGAACGGAGAGAGGTGAGAAGCATCAATCATCAGTTTTTCATTATGACACCTTAGTTGTTCATTGATTGCTTTCTCATATGTGCCCTGACCATGGGCTACAGCAGACCAAGTAACCCCTTGCTTGAGCCAGTGACCTTGGGTCCAAGCTGGTGAACTTCGCTCAAACCAGATGAGCCCGCACTCAAGCTGGCGACCTCAGGGTCTCGAACCTGGATCCTCTGCATCCCAGTCCGACACTCTATCCACTGCGCCACCGTCTGGTTAGGCTCTCCAATTTTGATTGTCTGGAAATGTATTAATTTCTCCTTTATTTTTGAAGACTAGGTTTTCTGGTTATACAGTTTTGGTTGACAATCTTTTTCTTTCTGTATTTTGAATATGTCATCCCACTACCTTTTGGTCTCTGTGTTTTTTAAAGAGAAGCCAGCTGTTAATCTTATTGAGAATTCCTTATTTTGCTGTTTTCCAGATTCTTTATGTCTATAGCTTTTGACAATTTTACTATGATGTGTCTACATATGAATATCTCTGAGTTTATCCTATTTAGAACATATTGAACTTTCTGGGTGTGCAAATTAATCTTTTCCATCAAATTTGGGAAGTTTTAGGCAATAATTTCTTTAAAAAATGTTATGCCCTTCTCTCTCTTCTCTTCTTCTAAGATTCCCATTATATGTATTTGACATGCTTAATGATATCCCTGAGTTCTCTGAATCTCTATTCATTTTACTTCATTTTTTTCTTTTTGTTTTCCACATCCAATACTCTCAGTTGGCCAATATAAAGTTAGCTAATTCTTTCTTCTCTTAAATCCCTCTAGTCAATTTTTAAATTTTGGTTATTACACTTTTAAACTTCAAAATTTTTCATTGGTCCTCTGTCTTCAAATAATTTCTGTATCCTTATTGATATTCTTTACTTGGTGAAACATCTTTCTAATACTTTAATCATTTAGAATGGTTTCCTTCAGGTCTTTGAACAAATTTATGATAATTGATTTTAAATCTTTGGTGAATTCAAATTTCTGGTCTTCCTTAAAGATAGTTTCTACTGACTGCTCCCCCCAGCACATCCCCAGTTACTCTGCATGTCTTAGACATGTTTTGTGGAAAACTGCCTATTTTAAATAATATGTTAACTTAGAGAATCAGACTCTCTTGCCCAGGATTTCCTGCTGTTATTACTTGCTGTTTTATTTAGTGACATTCTTGAACATATTCTGAAAGTCTGTGTTGTAATTTTTATGGCCATCAGTTTGTTTAGTTGTCAGGTAACAATTGGACAGAGATTTCCTTAAATATATACTTTGAATCAATAAGTCTCTGAGCCATTGCTAAGAAGTTTGGTGTATGTGTGAAACATGCCTTTCAGTGCTCCAGTGGAGCTAGGATTTGTGCAGAGCCTCAAGATAAACCAGAGGTGAGAGATCAGGGCCTCAGATTTTCCCTGTGCTTGCACACAGCCTTATGCATGCAAACTGTCCTGTGCATGCATTTCACAGCCTCGGGCAGTTGTAATATAAACAGTTACAACTGTCTGTTTTTGTCAAATGCCCTGTGGGTAGGGCTGTTTACACAGAGTGAGCTTTGAAGAAAAATACAGACAAGCCCTGAGAATGTAAGTTTGCAATAAGCTACTAGACAGGTCAAATAGAGACAATTCTCTGGAGATGAGACTTTTAGAGAGCTCTGAACTAATTTGTGCCCCCCTTCCCCAGGGGCTGCTAGAGTGCTGGTTTTCACAGCTACTACTGTATTTGTGAGGCTGTTGGCTTTTGTAGCTACCATAGAGCTGAGGAGAGGGCCTATTCTTGCCAAAACTTAGTAATTTTTCTTGAATTGTCACTCCTTGGATTGCTCCAAGCCTTGAGTTCATTTTTAGAATTCTGAAAATGTTGATTTTGAGTTTTTTTCCAGTGTTCTCATTGCTTTTATAGTAGAATGAATTTTTGGAAGTCCCTATTCTATCATTGCTGAAGTTGAGCCCTATATTATTTTCTTTTAGTGTAGCTCATCAACATTACAATTAGCCAACTATATTGTTGACTGTAATAATTTCATGAGCAATCTCTCTCTCTCTCTTTCTCTCTCTCTCGCTAATACAGTTTTAAGTTACCTCTCTTCCAGACTTAGAAAGAAGTCAGGGAATTATCAAAGGAGCTATTAATGTCTTCTGTGCCGTAGATACTATATATTTGGAGAAATGCATGATTGCATGGTGATAGTAAGTAGTAAGATTTTAACATATCAGGAAGGTAGTCACTGTGAATAAAAAGAAAAAAAGAATAGAAACATAGGTTGTAAGCCCTTCATAGTTTTGGATGTTCTTCTCAAGTAGTTGAAGTATTAGCAAATTATGTGAATTTTAAGACAAATTGTTGATTGTCTAAACAACATTAAAGATCAGCTAAATGTGGCTCCTGGATTTTATTCTCAAAAATACTTGCAAACATGCCCAAATTCATATTTTGAAGTTCTTACCCACAGTACCTTAGAATATGATTGTTTTTGAAGATAAGGTCATTAATGAGATAAGTGGGGTTAAATGAGGTTATAAGGCCGAGGCCCTAATCCAAATAGGTTGGTGTCCTTAGAAGAAGAAGAATACACGCCACAAATCTGCATGCAGAGAGAAAAAGCCATGTGAGGACACTGTGAAAAGGTAATCATCTGCAAGCCAAGTCCCGAAACCTCGGGAGAAACCAAAGCTGCTGATACTCTGATCTTAGATTCCAGCCACCAGAATTGTGAGTCACCCAGTCTGTGGTATTTTTTATAGTAGCCCTAGAAAGCCAATACAACTAATATAAAAAAAAATTAATACATAAAAAATAACAAGTTTCAGTAAGGATGTGAAGAAATTGGAACTCTTATGTACTGTTGGTAGAATGTAAAGTAGTGCAACCACTATGGAAAACAGTATGGTGGTTCCTCAAAAAATCAAAATAGAATTTCCATATGATCTGGAAATTCTACTTTTGAACATATATCCAAAAGAATATTCATGTTCATGACAGCATTATTCACAATGGACAGGAAATTAGAAGCAAACAGATGTCTATTGATAGATGAATGGATAAACAAAATGTGATATATACATATCATAAAATATTATTTATACTTAAAAGAAAGGACATTTTGACACATGCCACAACATGGATGAACCTTGAAGACATTATACTAAGTGAAATAAGTCACAGATAATGTATGAGTCCACTTATGTGAGGTACCTGGTGTAGCCATATTTATAGAGACAAGAAGTACAATAGTGGTTACCAGAGGTCAGGAGTGGAGGATGGGAAATTGTTGTTTAATGGGTATAGAGTTTCAGTTCTGCATAATGGAAAGAGGTCTGGGGATTGTTTGTGCAAGAATGTGAATGTACTTAATACTACTGAACAGTGCTTCTAAGATTGGCTGAGATGGTAAATTTTCTATAACATGTATTGTAGCACTGTGTGAGTGTGTATGTGTGTGTGTATAATTATAGAAGTATATAAATGCAAAAGTGCTTTAGGGAAATATTTTTACTATTTATTCAGGGACCAATGGCCAGGATGAATGGGAAGGCTTACACAGAGATGACTTTGAAGGGAACATGCAACCTTGACCTTTGGTTTAAAGAGGAAGCCTTATGCACATGGCTATAAAAATGGTGCAGTGTAAAGATTTAAGGGAGGACTTATGCACTGTGGTGCATGGGTTTATGTGAACTGAACAGCAGTACCTTTTAGCAGCAGGGAGATGAGCTAAGATAAAAGCAGACAATGTACTGAGGAGGTTGTTGGGTTTGGATTTTCCCAGTGAGCTCCCAGCTGGTTCCATGAATCAGGGAACTAAAGGCTGGATTCTGAAAGATGTGGGCAGCCCTTTTTAAATTGGTCATTTGTGTTGTCAGTTTAGTTTTGTCACTTGGGAAAAATACACAGAAGGTTAAAAAAAATGTGAGCTCTTGTCTAGGCAGGGAGACCAAGCATTAATGGAGGTTCTTTCATAGAGAGACTACTCCTTTCAGCAAGATTCTAATTACATGAGTTTATTGATCACACACATTCTGCTATCCACGTCTACTCATTTGCATGCCTAAAATGAAGAGAGTAGCCAGGGAACTCTATCCAGGGCAATGAAAAAACCACTGCCATGACATTCAGATAGCATCTCACACTTGTCATCAGGAGTCTTCTGCCATCTGTCCCAGGGAACAATCTGACAGAGCATACAGGATGAAATTTTGCTAGCTTCTGTCTTTAGATAAGGACACTATCACTGGCTGAACATATTTTATGTATAACCTACCAGCTGCAAAGACCACTCAAGCATCATGTTTAAATATATTTGATAGTATCTAGAATTCTTGTTAACTCTTGCCAGGGTGTGAGGGCTTTAAAAAGCATATAACAATATTCACTAGCTGCTCTGATTAAAAACAAAAAAATATACAAAAAAAAAAAAAAATGACTGTGGTCCATTTCAAAATGGAAAGGATGTGTGTGGGGGTGGGGGGGAGAGGAACCTGGATTTAAGCAGGAGGGTAGGGGGCAGTAGAGGTGGATGATGGTTGTGGAGAATGAAGTCTGTTAAGGAAATATATTGTAATTCATCTCTTTTCTCTGTCTCCTGATTTCAAGTGGACTTAATATAGTTCTGCCTCAGTCTTACAAAGCCTTTCCTTTCCCAGTAGCTCAACTAGCCTCTCACTTCACTGTTGGTTGATTTCAAGTCTAGTTCTTATAGTTTAGACTATTTTGAATTAGTTCAGGATCAATATTTAGAGATACTAGAATGCAAATTCAGTACTTGTCACATTACTATTATCCTCAAGAATTTGTACAAATTAATGATGAATTTTATGTCCCACATATCTCAACCAAATTCCTTTGAAATGTCAGGATACTCTAAAGACAATAGCATCTTGTAACTTTGTCCTGAAATCACCCTGGGTTCTATCCATAACAACAACAACAACAACAACAAAATAATGGTTTTCACCACTACCATATTTCCCCATGTATAAGACACACCCTTTTTTGAAAAATTTGGGGTCTAAAAACTGGGTGTGTCTTAAAGAGTGGTTGTAGATTTTTTTTTTTACTTGCATTTCCTGCTTTTTCGTGCTTGTCTTTTTTTCAAATTTCAGGCCCCCAAATTAAGATGCGTCTTATACATGGGATCATCTTATACATGGGGAAATATGGTAATATGGTGTTTTTACCCTTTTTATTAACCTAAATACTTAAGTGGGTGTTTACTTGAAACAAGAAAATTATTTCATGTAACTACAGTAATTAAATCAGGAAGTCTAACACTAATACAACACTATTATAAAATCCATACTGCATATTCAAATTTAATCAGTTGTCCCAAAATATCCTTTTGTCTAGAAATGTCTAGGTATTTGTATATCTTTTTTAGATTCTTTTAATATGGGGTAATTCCTCATATTTCTTTTGTTTTTTTTTAACCTTGATTTTATTTTGAAGAGTAGAGTTAGTTAGGTTTTAGAGTATCCCTCAATTTGGATGTGCTTTATATTTTCTTAGAAAACACATGATTTCACTGTGTCCCAATATTGGTGATATTAGCCTTGATTAAAGTGTGTCTCTCCATGCAGCCCCATGTTCATTGCAGCATTGTTCACAGTGGCCAAGACATGGAAACAACCAAAAAGCCCTTCAATAGATGACTGGATAAAGAAGATGTGGTACATATATACTATGGAATACTATTCAGCCATAAGAAATGATGACATTGAATCATTTACAACAACATGGATGGACCTTGATAACATTATACAGAGTGAAATAAGTAAATCAGAAAAAACTAAGAACTGTATGATTCCATACATAGGTGGGACATAAAAATGAGACTCAGAGATATGGACAAGAGTGTGGTGGTTGGGGAGGGGGAGAGGGGGGGATGGGGGAGGGAAGGGGCACAAAGAAAACCAGACAGAAGGTGGTGGAGGATAATTTGACTTTGGGTGATGGCTATGCAACATAATCGAATGTCAAAATAACCTGGAGATGTTTACTCTGAACATATGTACCCTGATTTATCAATGTCACCCAATAAAATAAAGTAAAAAGAATAAAAACTGAAAAAAAAGTGTGTCTCTCAGGTTACTGTATTTAAAATGACCATTTCTCCTTTGTAAATAATATGTAATTTATGGGGAGATATTTGGAAATTATGTAAATATTTCTTACTCATCAAATTTTTGTCCATTACTCTTACTATCCATTGATGATTTCCTAATCATCATTCATTATATAATCATCAGTTGGAATTCTACTGAGAGTTTTTCTTTCTCTTTTTATTTATTTTTATGTTTGAGTTTATTTATATCACTATGATTCATAGGTTCTTATTCAACTCAATAAGTTATAATTCATTACTACCAATATTTATTTTGATACTCAAAATTTCCCAGATGTGGCCAGTAGGAACTCCTTCAAAATGACCCCTATATCATTTTGGCATGTCTCAATTGATTTTTGAACATTACTCTTCACTTCAGTAAAATGTTTCAGGCTCATTTTGTATTTTCCATGACTTACTGTTGGCATGAAATACTTCTCCAAGAATATGTAGTTCATTATTCTGGAGAATGGTATTTAGAAAACAAGACCTTTGTGGTAGGTGTGTTTATTGCTTCTAAAGTATTAGAGCTTCTAGAGTCCATCAGAGATGAGGGATAAGAAAGATGTGTTCATACATATATCTGTATTTTTTTGTATTTATACCTAGGTATATATAAATATATTTTAAAAGCTTCATTGATACCTTTAATTCTAATCTAACACTACAGTGCACTCTTTCTTTTTTCTATACCCTATTATCCTCAATATATTTATATTTACTACTTCGCTTAAGCCTAGAATACAGAGAAGGCAGTTTCAGAATTGATAGAACTGATAATATTTACTTGTGAGATGAATAATTCTATGAATAATTCTCCTAACTCAAGTTTAACATTTATTTCCAGTGGTTTTTTTTTTTTTTTTTTTTTTTTATTTTTTTTACAGAGACAGAGAGAGTCAGAAGGATAGACAGGGACAGACAGACAGGAATGGAGAGAGATGAGAAGCATCAATCATTAGTTTTTCGTTGCGTGTTGCGACTTCTTAGTTGTTCATTGATTGCTTTCTCATATGTGCCTTGACTGCGGGCCTTCAGCAGACTGAGTAACCCCTTGCTGGAGCCAGCGACCCTGGGTCCAAGCTGGTGAGCTTTTTTTGCTCAAGCCAGATGAGCCCGCGCTCAAGCTGGCAACCTCGGGGTCTCGAACCTGGGTCCTTCCACATCCCAGTCCAACGCTTTATCCACTGCGCCACCGCCTGGTCAGGCTCCAGTGGGGTTTTTATCGTTGTTTGTTTGTTTGTTTTAGGAAAGGAGGTTAGAGTACAATTTAGACAAGTTAAATGCATAAATTATAAGTGTGTATTTCAGTGAATTTTGACCCTTTTAACCTACTTTCTACCAAGATATAGAACATTTATATCACCTCACCTAAAGTTTCCTCTACTTTTCTCAGTCAAACCCTACCAAAGAGACAACCTCACTTATGATATTTTTCAGCATAAATTAGCTTTGCTGGTTCTAGAATTTTATATAATTGGATCATTCATTATGTATTTTTTTGTGTCTGGCATCTTTTGTTCAGCATAATACCTGTAAATTCACTCATATTGTATATGCCTGTAGTTTATTTCTTTTAATTGCTGAGAAGTATGATATTAAATGAAAATACCACAACTTATTTTTTGTGTAGTACATTACTGTACTGAATACTGTAGACAATTTTAACATGTTGTAAATATTTGTGTATCTAAACATATCTCAACATAAAAAAGGTACAATATAAAAGGCATTAAAATTGGAAAGGGAGAAGTAAAATTGTCATTATTTTCAGAGGACATGACACTGTATATAGAGAACCCTAAAGATTCCACCAAAACACTACTAGAACTGATAAGTGAATTCAGTAAAGTGTCAGGATACAAAATAAATACACAGAAATCAGTTGCACTTTTTTTTACACCAATCATGATCTTAAGAAAACAATATATTCACAATTGCTTCAAAAAGAATACCTAGGAATAAATTTAACCAAGGATGTAAAAGATCTATAGTCAGAAAATTATAAAATGCTGAAGAAAGAAATTGAAGAAGATAAAAACAAGTGGAAACATATACTCTGTTTATGGAGAGGAAGAATTAACTTCATTAAAATGACCATACTACCCAAAGCAATCTATAGATTCACCTTCTTTTCAGTGATATTTTCCTGTTTCTTCACACATCTGATAATTATTTATTGGATGCTGGAAATTAGGAGTGTTGTTTTGTTTAAGTTTTGATTTTGTTGCCTGCCCTTAAAGAGGATTGATTTTTTGTTTTAGCAGGTCGTTGATTTACTTGTGATTTGGCTTCATCTTTTTGAGGTCTGTTAAAGTATTTTGAGGTTGCTATAGAATGGTCTTCACTCTGGATATAGTTTAGCTTTATTAATAAGATGTGATCTTTCTGGAGTGTGAATGCCTTGGGTGTTATACAAAGTCTCTTCACTTTTGCTGATCAAATCTTGCAACTCCCAGCCCTCACTGAGCTGGGAATTGTTCAACTTACAGCTCCCTCATAGTTTTTAGCTCAAGCTTGTAGAGTTTCATTCTGTATATGACAGCTCAGTATTAAGCAACTTTCAAGGTGACCCACTATGATGATTTTTTGGCATTCTTTCTTTGTGTACTTATTTTCCTTTTCTCCAACAATCTGCCTCACAAATTTCAACTGCTTCAGCCTTTCCCAATTCCCATCTTTATCTCCTCAACTCAGAGTGACCATAGTGTTCTGTTGTGTTCCCCCGCCCTGTACCACAGTCTAGGAAGTGCCTCCAAGGTGATTACAGGGATCACATAATGTCTTTTCTTTCAGGAAGTGGAATCCTTTGTCATTTTTTGTGCAAAGTATGAAACAATTTTATATGTTTTGTTCAGTTTTTCACTGCACAGGGGCATGTCAGTGCCAATTAACCTATCACGTTCAGAAGCAGAAGTATATACAAGTATGTTTATTAGAAAATTCATTTCATTAATAGAAATAGGGTTATTCAAATTTTCTATTTCTTTTCATATCTAACATATCTAGCTGTTTTCATATCTAGCTGTTTTGACAATAACTATTTTTACTTCACATTTTACCTAATGCATTTTTACCTGATTCAGTTTATTCTTTACATCAGTTCCAGATTATTCTTCTGAAATCTTGGTTTTCATGTTGTTACCAAATCCTTTAATGTCTTTCTTTGCTCTTATTGTAATCATCTATTTCCCCAGCTGTTCTTCAATATCTTCTACAATCTGGTCCCAAATGTTGGCTTAATTATTACCTTCTATAGATGGCTTTTAACTTCTTTAAATAAAAATAAACCTGTCAGAATCATGTTAATAAATTACTTCTTTTTTTGTTTCAGTATCTCTTTAAACATGCATATATATTCTATAATGGTGCATCTTATATAGTGTCTCTCTTCTAGCAATATCAATCTTTCTTATTCTTTATGAAAACCTAGGGTCTTGCTCAATACCTGGACGTGGTTGGTATTCCATGAATGTTTTCTTCTTCTCTGAGAGAAGGGATCTTGGACTCTTGAAAACAATAAAGTGTTTTTAAGATGAAGGGATATTAGGAAGGTTAGAAGAGAGGAAATAACTGCAGGCAAGGGCTGAAGATACAGTATTGTCTCTTTACAATTTTTCCAAAGGTCAATAATTCTGTGCCAGGCTGTGCCTCTTTAGTAGTTTGTTGTTTAATGCCATCATATGGTGGACTAAGTCAGACAGTATGATGAGGGTGAAAAAAACAATCATTTTTGATTACTTACAGTCTGGTTGGGAGTCTAAACACATACATATAAACATAAATATGCCATTTATTTTATTCAACCCCCTTTATTCTCTTTCTTCCTCTTCTCATAGGCTGTTTTTAATTTTGGTAGAGTGCTGAGTTAAATATCATCTACCTGACAGCCCAAGACCATTTATCATAGATATTGAAAGAATGATGAGAAAGTTATTTAACCTTACATAAGAAGGTTTTATGTAAAAATAGTCATCTTACTTAATATGGAAACTTTTCACTAAATTTAATAAATTGGTTTATAGTCTCAATAATTTAGGAAACTTCAGTGACATCATCCAAATCATTATAAAAAAGAGGCATTTTAATGTTTTGTTGACTAAATGCCATGAGCTGTATGATTTAAAACTCATATATCAAGGTCTATAACGTGCAAGTGAAGTGTTAATCAATTTTGTGTAAATTTACCCAGAAGGTGAGCACATATTATGCCTTGGAGACTTTGTGATGAGGAGTGGCCCTAGTCATAGGATGAGAGGAAACCAAAGTCTTACTTTTGGCCTAAGTCAATTGTTTTTTATTTTTAATTAAATTTATTGGAGTAACATAGGTTAATAAGATTATATAGGGTTTGAGTGTAGAATTCTATGATACATTATCTGTATATTGCATTGTGTGCCCATCACCCAAAGTCAAATCTTTTTCCATCACCATATATTTGACCTCCTACATCTTTTACTACCCCCTCACTGGCTCCTTCCCTCTGGTAACCACCATGCTGTTCTCTGTGTCTATGAGTTTTTGTTTGTTTTTCTTGTTTTTCATTTGTTGTTTTTAGTTTTATATCCTATATATGAGTAAAATCATATAGTTCTTGACTTTTTCTATATGACTTATTTTACTTGGCATAATATTCCAAGTCAATCTTCATAAAGAACTATTTAAATTAAGCCATCTGCACAAATGAGACATTCTCTTTTATCACCTCTATTGTCCTAAAGCAGATTATGAGAGAAGCTGCATGGTGCTATTGGCACTAATCCTTCTCAAATCAGAGACTTTATTTAGCCTGCAGCCAGGAGGCCAAGTCAAATGGGAGCCAGAAGTTGAGGCTGAGATCAAAGGAAAATAATGTATTTTGTTTGTTATTTAATCTCATATGCTAACCTACTTAGGCATTCACCTCTCTCCCTGCTGAATTATCAGCTCTAAAACTCAGTAAAGAAGGTTGGGCTATGCACAGAGAGTAGTACATGCTTGTCATACAACTTAGAATAATCTAAGTAGGGAAAGAAGAAAAAGAAAAAAAAAGAATGAATGAAAGAGAAAGAGAGAAAGAGAAAAGGAGAAAGAAAGAGGAAGAAAGAGAGAGAAAGGAAAGAAAGAGAGAGAAAGGAAAGAAAAAGAAAGAAAGGAAAGAAAAAGAAAGAAAGAAAGAAAGAAAGAAAGAAAGAAAGAGAAAGAAAGAAAGAAAGAAAGAAAGAAAGGAAGGAAGGAAGGAAGGAAGGAAGGAAGGAAGGAAGGAAGGAAGGAAGGAAGGAAGGAAGGAAGGAAGGAAGGAAGGAAGGGGGAGGGAGGGAGGAAGAAGGAAGGTTATTTTGAATAAAACTGCTATAAACATTTATGTACAGGTTTTTGTATGGACATCAGTTTTTTGTTCCCTTTAGTAAATAGCAAAGAGCACAACTCCTGGATCATATAGTAAGAATATATTTAGTTTTGTAAGAATATATTTAGTTTTGCATTCTAACTAGTTATGAATAATAGTTCCTATTGCAACACCTCACCAGCATTTGGTACTGTCAGCTCGTTTAAAATCTCAGCTCTTCACCTGGCCAGACGGTGGCTCAGTGGATATAGTGTCAGACTGGGATGTCGAGGACCCAGGTTCATGACCCCGAGGTTGCCAGCTTGAGTGCAGGCCCATCTGGTTTGAGCAAAAGCTCACCAGCTTGGACCCAAGGTCGCTGATTTGATCAAGGGGTTACTCGGTCTGCTGAAGGCCCACAGTCAAGGCACATGTGAGAAAGCAATCAGTGAACAACTAAGGTGTTGCAATGTGCAACGAAAAACTAATGATTGATGCTTCTCATCTCTCTGTTCCTGTCTATCCCTCTCTCTGACTCTGTAAAAAAAAAAAAAATCTCAGCTCTTCTAAAAAGTGTATAATGATATCTTATTATTTTAATTTGCAAATCTCTAATGATACATGTTGTTAAACATATTTTTATATGCTTATTTACTATCGGTATTTGCCAAAATATATATCTTCTTTGGTGAGGTTTCTGTTCAAATTTTTTACCTGGTGTTTCTTCATGTTGTTCATTTTATAACTGTTAAGTTATTAGGGTATTCTGTGTATTTTGGATAACAGTCCTTTATCAGATATGAGTTTTGCAAATATTTTCTACTAGTGTGTGGCTTATCTTCTCACTCTCTTGACAGTGTCTTTCATCATCTAACATTTTTTGCATCTAATTATTTATGTACATATTTTATATTTTTTCCAACTAGAGTATAATCTCCATGACAACAGAGACTTTGTTTATGCCTGGAAAATAGTAGGTAGTCAATAAATATGATTGAGGAGAAACAGGGAGTATTAGTCAAAGGATACCAAGTTTCAGTTATACAAGATGAGTAAGTCCTAGAGACCTACTTTATAGCGCACAGCCTCTAGTTAACAATACTGTATTGTACACTTAAAAATGTGGTGAGGGTTATCTTATGTTAAGTGTTCTTATCATACACACACAAAATAATAATAAATGAGGAAGGTAGGTGGAAACTTTTAGAAGTAATATGTTTATGACATAGATTGTGGTGATGGTTTTATGGATGTATACTTATTTCAAAACTCATCAAGTTGCATACATTAAATATATATGGACTTCTATATGTCAATCATATGCCAATAAAGTAGTTTAAATAAATAAGTAATGGTTGAATTGTTTAGATGAATTTTAGTTGTATTTATATATTTTTCTTTTTTAAAGTGTAGATAAAAGTGAAGTGGGTTACTAGAGGGAGGGGGATGTGGGGGAGGGGGTAGAATGAAGGGAGTAAAGAGGGACAAATATACGGTGACAGGAAATAATTTGACTTTGGGTGATGGGTATACAACATAATCAACAGTTCAAATGCTATAGAAATGTTTACCTGAAACCTACATACTCTTATTGATCAATGTCATCCCTTTAAATAAAATTTTTTAAATAAAGAAATAAAATAAAGTATATTTTATAAAGAGCCTTTTGGTTTAGTTTTTACAGAGATAACATCAGTAAAAACGAATTTATCTACATATACATAGAAAGAAAGTTGCATAAACTATATTCCTGTTAGTATTTTACTCAATTAGCAATTTATTTTTTGAAACAGTTGTGTGTGTATTCATAAATTATCATTTTTCAGAGCATTTCAACCCATTAAATATAATTAACTATCTATATAAGATACCAATTAAAAGAGTGAAAAAGTAAGCTGTAGAATTGGAGAAAATATTTGCACTGCATATATTTGACAGAGGACTCATATGCAAAAAATAACACAAATTACTAGAAATTAATAATAAAAATTCAGACTGCCCAATAGAAAAATGAGCAAACCATCTAAAGAGGCATTTTATTAAAAAGGTACTCAACATTATAAGATCTCAAAGAAATGCAAATTAGAAGTACAATGCAATAGCTTTGTACTTACTCATCAATATAACTAAGTATGAGATTGGTCACATAAAATGAGGGTGAGGATATGGTATAAACATTTTATAAAACTATTTAGTAATTTCTACTAAAATGTTTACATACCCTATGACCCAGAAACTTCCATCTCTAGGTATAAAGCCAACAGAAATATACACATTTGTTCACCTAGAAGTGAACAAATTCAGAGCAGCACTATTTACTATAGCCAAAGCTAGAAATAATGAATGCCCATCAACATGAATGAATGGTACAGTTACACAATGGAACACTCTACAAGAATGATAGTACAATATACAACAACATGGAAGAATCACAAACATAATAATAAGCAAAAGAAACTGGATACTCACCAACAAAACAAAAACAAAAACAAAACCCACTAATCTCTAGGATTCTGAATTGTTTTCAATTTTTTGCTTCTTAAACAACATTGCACCCATTACCTAGTGCATGCCACATTTTGTGGACATATATTTGTAAGATATTTGGAGAATAAATCTTCAGAATTAGAATTTCTGCATAAACTCATTTTTACTATTAATCAATGTTATCAAATTGTCCTCCATCTGGGTGGAATCAATTTGCCTCACAAGAGGCAATTGTACTCCCACTAGACACTCATTAACACAATGAACTGTTAAACTTTTAAATCCCTATCAATCAGATAAGGAAAAATGGTATTTTGGATTTTTCTTGTGATGAGTGAGGTTGTGCCTCTTCCACATATTTAAGATCCATTTGTAGCTCCTTTTCTATGAGCTGTTTATATCACTTGTCTATTTAAACATTTTTCATTGCTGGGGATTTCAAGATGGTATGGAGTAGGTGGACATTCCAACTTCCACCTCTCAGGAGCAAGTTGGATTACAATTCAATTTAAGAACAATCATCTTAAAAAACAAAATTTGGACTAAACGAAGAGGAGTCTGTATCCAAGGATCACAGAAGAAGCCACATTGAGAATGTTAGGAAGGACGGAGATGTGGAGGGGACTGCCCCGCTCCCAGGAATGAGCTATGGCTAAGGGTCTTGAGGGACTCTCACTGTGGGGAGGGTCACCCTGAGAGGTGTGGGTCCTCAGCCCCAGGTCCAGTGCCCCATCTTAGAGCCCCTGAAAATAGAAGAGGTGCCCAGACAGCATTTGGTGGTGAAAAGAACCAGGGTTTCTGTCTGCAAGAAAGAGAGCTCTCGGAGAAGCTCAGTCTTAAAGGGCCTATGCAAAAAAATCTCATACATAGCCACTTACCTGGGACTCTGGCAGAGGGAAGGCTGAAAGAACTAGAGTTGCGTGAGGAGAGTGTAAAGTTGGAGGCCCAGGGAGACACCAAAGGGGATGGCTACCAGAAACCCTATGCTGAGTCATTCTCCAAAACTGCAGTCACCATCTTTCATGGGTGAAGCAGTGCCCTCTGAGTGGCATCAGCCTGGAGAAAGGCAACTGCTCTGCTGTCAGGAGCCTCTCTAACCCCAGTCATGGAGATTGGGTTGTTCTGAGAAGCCAGGAAGGAGTAGGCCATCAGTGACTCAGTTTTCTGGGGTTGAGGCTGAAGCTTTCCCCGAGAGGCTCCCAAGTCTAAGACTGATTCTTCTTCCCCATGGGAGACTCAGAAGAAACTATCAGGTCTGTGGGAAGACCACACCTCTGGGTCTCAGAGGCCATACCCACCAGACTCCTGAGGCCACAGCCTACTGAGATCTGTGAAAAAGGTCTGAACAGACTGACACCAGGGGCTGAGGGGCAGAGCTACAACCACCACCCTTCCTAATCCCTGAATTGCTTTAGGCACTAGACTCTACCAGAGGTTTTTTTTCAGAGGCTGAGCCCAACAAGCAGCCAGCAGACAGAGGCTGCAGGAAGTGGAACTCAAGGAACCTTAGCCTTTTAAGCGAACCTTCCTATGAGGGTAAAAATCAGCCCTGTGTGGGTAAAAGCTAGCCTAGGTGTGCAGCTTGGTATTTCTATGAGCACCTGGGCCCAGCAGAGGCAGTCACAAACTCTGGATTGCTTGTAGCTCCAAGAATTTTGCAGTGGGCCAGTCATGGGCAGTGTCTCCCACTGGTCTGCACTAGGTTCCTGCCAAAGAAGCCCAGGGCTGGCATATCCAGTGGGCAACTGCAGAGAACATTAGTTCAGGACCTAACAATCCTTGCTAGAGTGGTATCCTAGGGAAGTGCTCCTCACACCTGGCCTAGCTGAGGCAAGTTTCATTCTCTGTGATCAGCACCAGCACAGTGGCTCAAGTGCATTGGATAGGGTGGAGCTTCACAGTCAACCAGCCTGGGTGCTGGATATCCTGCCCTGCTGGGCTAAATTCCATAGGGGGAAGAGAGAGAGGCTTGGAGTATGAACATTTAAAGTGTGGGTTCCTGTGAGCCTATTGTTGGATCTGGTCAAGGGGCTTAGCCACATTCTGTAGGGGCACAGCCAGCCCTAGGGGAGGACTCTCTTAGTCTTCCTCCCTGGGACCAGGGTCTCAACAGCTGTAAGAACATCTGCAGAGGGAACTGTTGGCCTCACTCGATCTGAACCTGCTGCTTACCTTGTTGGGGAGAAATAAAGTTTGACTATTCAGTAATGGCTGAGAAATTAGGCTCTAGAATAGGGGCCATATTCCCCTTACTGAGCTCCTGACCAAGAGACCCCTGAAGTAGGAGATCCCACTAACACTGTATTCCCAAGCTCAGCTGCTTTAACCCAACCAGCTTGCAACCTGTAGAGGGGTTGGTGTGTGAGGCCATTCTGAGCCCACACTACAGTCTTTTTATAGAAGACTCTGTCAGAAGACCAGGCACCTATAGGAGGCAGTAGAGCAGCTGAAAAATGGAGGCAAATCTTAGCTTGGTGGCTTTTACAGAGCTGCTGTCATCTCTAAGTAGGAGGAAGCTGATCCTTATACATAGGGTGGCACCTCCCACACTACTCAGGCACAGAAAATGCAGACACAAACAGAAAAAAAAAGAGCAGTAGCTGCAGACAGGTAGCCTACAGCAAGTTACAAACAACAGCTGATGCCAACCCAAGAAGATCTAGAACCAACACAACTGGTAGTGGGTGGCAGACAGCACCAACTCTAGATTCAGCTAGCTACACAGCCAGCATGACCAAAGTACAGTCTATCAAGCACCAGACACCATGGAGAATAAATACGCTCAACAGGACAGACATTGCACAGTGTGTAATACACATGATCAAAGTTGACCCTTAGAGCCAGTTAGCCAGAAGGGATAACCATAGCCATGAAAAGACCAACTGCATTCAATACTCACATACAACAAGTGAAAAAACAGTACCCTCAAGAATTATTCCTAGAGCAAGGAAAACAGGTTGCCTGGAGATCAGTACCAATGAGTCCATCTTCCTTATAAAGACACCACAAAAATTTCAAAGTCATAAAGACCTACATAATACACAGACAAAAATGACAAACAAACACAACCCAAATGAATCAACACGAGAAATCCCCAGAAAAAAAACTAAAACTAAATGAAATGGAAGTAACCAAACTACCAGATGCAGAGTTTAAAATACTGATTTTTAGGATGCTCAACGATCTTAGAGCAACAATGGATGATCATAATGAGAACCTAAATAAAGAGATAGCAAGCATCAAAAAGGACACTGAAATCATAAAAAAGAACCAATAAAAAAATGACAAATACAATATCATAAATGAAGACTTTACTAGAAGGAATCAACAGCAGGCTGGATGAAGCAGAGGATTGAATCAGCGATCTATAGAAGACAAGATAAACAGAAGCACAGAAGTAAAACAGCAAAAAAAAAAAAAAAAAAAAAGAAGCACAAAAAGACTGAGGAAACTCAAAGAGACCTCTGTGACACCATGAAGAAAAACAACATTCACATCATAGGGGTTCCTGAAGGAGAATGAACAAAGAATAGTGAACCTGTTTGAAAAAATTGTAGCTGAAAATTTCCCTAAATTGATGAAGGAAAGAGTCACACAAATTCAAGAAGCACAGAGAGTCCCATTAAAGAGGAACCCAATGGCCCTGGCCGGTTGGCTCAGTGGTAGAGCGTCGGCCTGGCGTGCAGAAGTCCCGGGTTCGATTCCCGGCCAGGGCACACAGGAGAAGCGCCCATCTGCTTCTCCACCCCTCCCCCTCTCCTTCCTCTCTGTCTCTCTCTTCCCCTCCCGCAGCGAGGCTCCATTGGAGCAAAGATGGCCCTAGCGCTGGGGATGGCTCCTTGGCCTCTGCCCCAGGCGCTGGAGTGGTTCTGGTCACGACAGAGCGATGCCCCGGAGGGGCAGAGCATCGCCCCCTGGTGGGCATGCCGGGTGGATCCTGGTCGGGCGCATGCGGGAGTCTGTCTGATTGTCTCTCCCCATTTCCAGCTTCAGAAAAAATACAAAAAAAAAAAAAAAAAAAAGAGGAACCCAAGGAGGCCTACACCAAGACACATCATAATTAAAATGCCAAAGTTAAGAGACAAAGAAAGAATACTAAAAGCTGCAAGAGAAAGGCAGTTAATTATCTACAGAGGAGCCACCATAAGGATGACATCCAACTTCTCAACAGAAATACTTGAGACCAGATGGGATGGGCAAGAAATATTCAAAGGGATGCAAAATGAGAAACTGTAACCAAGACTACTTTATCCAGCAAGGCTATCATTTAAAATTGAAGAAGAAATAAAAAGCTTTCCAGTCATAAAAAGACTAAAGGAATTCATTACAACCAAACCACTACTGCAAGAAATGTTAAGGGGTCTGCTATAAAAAGCACAAAAGAGAAAAATAAATTGAGTAAAAGAGGATTGTAGATTTAAAGAATAAAATGGCAATAAATAAGTACATATCAATAATAACCTCAAGTATAAATGGATTAAATGCTCCAATCAAAAGACATAGTGTGGCTGCATGAATAAGAAAACAGGACCTGTATATATGCTGTCTACAAGAGACCCACCTCAGGACAAAAGATAAACATAGACTTAAAGTGAAGAAATGGAAAAAGTATTTCATGCAAATGGAAACAAACAAAACATAAAAGCTGGGGTAGCAATACTGATATCTGACAAAATAGCCTTTAAAACAAAGACTATACTATAGTAAGGGATAAAGAAGGTCACTACATATTGATAAAGGGAGCAATCTAACAGGAGGATGTAACCATTGTAAATATTTATGCACCTAATATAGGAGCAGCTAAATATATAAAGCAGATTTTGATGGACATGAAGGGCAAGATCAACAGCAATACTATAATAGTAGGGGATTTCAATACCCCACTAACATCACTGGATAGATCCTCAAGAAATAAAATTAATAAAGAAATAGCAGACTTAAATGAAACACTAGTTCAACTGGATTTAATTGATATCTTCAGAACCTTTCACCCCAAAGCAGCAAAATATGCATTCGATTCAAGTGCTCAAAGTACATTTTCTAGGGTAGGTCACATGTTAGGACACAAAACAAGTCTCAATAAGTGTAAGAAGATTGAAATCATATCAAGCATCTTCTCTGATCACAATGGCACGAAACTAAAAATCAACTATTGATACATTTGAAAAACTGAAAAACATTCAAATACTTGAAGGCTAAATAGCATGTTACTAAATAACGAATAGGTTAACAATGAGATCAAGGAAGAAATAAAAAATTTCCTTGTAACAAATGAAAATGAACATACAACTCAAAATTTATGGGACATAGCAAAAGTAGTCCTGAGAGGGAAGTTTATAGCATTATAGGAATCCTTAAGAAGCAAGAAAAAGCTCAAATAAACAACCTAATCCTGCAGCTAAAAGAACTAGAAAGAGAACAACAAATAAAGCACAGAGGAAGTAGAAGGAAGGTAATAATGAAGAACAGAGTGGAAATTAATGACATACAGGCTAAAAAATATATATACAAAAGATAAATGAAGCCAAGAGCTGGTTCTTTGAAATGGTAAAAAAGATTGACAAACCTTTAAGCAGACTCATCAAGAAAAAAAGAGAGAGGACTCAAATAAATAAAATTAGAAATGAAAGTAGAGAAATAACAATTGACACCACAGAAATAAAAAGGATTGTAAGAAAATACTATGAAGATCTATATGCCAAAAAATTGGACAACCTAAGTGAAATGGATTAATTCCTAGAAACATACAATCTTCCAAAATTCAATCTGGAAGAATTAGAAATCCTAAACAGACCAATTACAACAAATGAAATTGAAATAGTTACCAAAAAACTCCCAGCAAACAAAGTCCTGGACCAGATGTCTTCACAGGTGAATTTTACCAAACATTCAAAGAAGAACTAACACAGATCCTTCTCAAGCTATTTCAAAAAATTCAAGAGGAGGAAAGACTTCCATGCTCCTTTTATGAGGTAAGCATTATTCTCATTCCAAACCCAGGTTAAGACACTACAAAAAAAGAAAACTATAGGCCAATATCCCTGATAAACATAGATGCTAAAATTCTCAACAAAATATTAGCAAACCGGATCCAGCAATACATCAAAAAGATCATGCATTATGATCAAGTGGGATTCATTCCCAGGGGGCAAGGCTAGTACAACATTGGCAAATCAATAAATGTGATTCATCACATAAACAAAAGGAAGGATAAAATTGACTTGATTATATCAATAGATACAGAAAAAGCATTTGATAAAATTCAGCACCCATTTGTGATCAAAATCTCAGCAAAGTGGGAATACAGGGAACATACCTTGACATAATAAAGACCATCTATGATAAAATCATGGCCAACATCATACTCAATGGGCAAAAATTATGACCAATCTCCTTAAGATCAGAAACAAGGCAGGGGTGCCCCCTTTCACTACTCTTATTCAACATAGTTCTGAAGTCCTAGCCACAGCAATCAGACAAGGAGAAATCAAAGGCATCCAAGTTGGAAAAGAAGAAGTAAAACTGTTATTATTAGCTGGTGACATGATACTGTACATGGAAAACCCTAAAACTCAGTCAAAACACTACTAGACCTGATAAATAAATTTGGCAATGTGGCAGAATATAAAATTAATATTTGGAAATCAGTGGAATTTTTATACACCAACAATAAACTGTCTGAAAGAGAAATTAAGGAAACAATCCCCTTCACTATTGCAACAAAAAGAATAAAGTACCTAGGAATAAATTTAACCAAGGAGGTAAAAGACTTGTACTTGGAATATTATATGACACTGAAAAAAAGAAATTAAGGAAGATACGAATAAGTGGAAGCATATGCCATGTTCATGGATAGGAATAATAAACATCATTAAAATGTCTATACTACCCAAAGCAATATATAAATTCAATGCAATTCCTATGAAAATACCAATAACATACTTCAAAAATATACAACAAATATTCCAAAAATTTATATGGAATCAAAAAAGAACACGAATAGCCTCAGCAATCTTGAAAATGAAGAATAAAGTGAAAGGTATTACACTTCCTGATATCAACTTATATACAAGGTCATTGTAATCAAAACAGGTTGGTACTGACATAAGACCAGGCATACAGATCAATGGAATAGAATAGAGAACCCAGAAAAAAGCCCATGCCTTTACAGTCAATTGATATTTGAAAAGGAGGTAAGAGCATCCAATGGAGTAAAGAGAGTCTTTTTAGTAAATCGTGCTGGGAAAATTGGACAGGTATATGCAAAAAAATAAAACTAGACCACCAATCTACACCATTCACAAAAATAAACTAAAAATTAATAAAAGACTTAAATGTAAGTTGTGAAACCATAAGCATCTTAGAAGAAAACATAGGCAGTAAACTCTCTGATATCTCTTGTGGCAATATTTTTGCCGATTTATCTCCATGGGCAAGTGAAATAAAAGACAAAATAAACAAATGGGACTATATCAAACTAAAAAGCTTTTGCACAACAAAAGACACCATTAATAAAATAAAAAGACAAAGCACACAATGGGAGAACATATACACCAATATGTGTGATAAGGGGTTAATAACCAAAATTTATAAAGAACTTCTAAAACTCAATACCAGGAAGATAAACAATCCAATTAAAAGTAGACAAAGGACTTGAATAGACACTTCTCCACAGAGGACATAGAGATTGCTGACAGGCATATGAAAAAACGTTTAATGTCACTAATCATCAGAGAAACGCAAATTAAAACCAAACCTTTCAGAATGGCTCTCATTAACAATTTGATACATAGGTGCTGGTGAAGGTGTGGAGAAAAGGGAACCCTCCCGCACTGCTGGTGGGAATGCAGACTGGTGTAGCCACTGTGGAAAACAGTATGGAGTTTCCTCAAAAAATTAAAAATGGAACTGCCTTTTGACCCAGCTATCCCACTTTTAGGAATATATCCTAAGTATACCAAATCACTGATTTAAAAGAAGAAATGCACCCCCATGTTTATTGCAGCATTGTTTACAATAGCCAAGATCTGGAAACAGCCTATGTGCCTGTCAGTAAATGAGTGGATTAAAAAGCTGTGTTACATATACACAATGGAATACTATGTGGCCATGAAAAAGAAGAAAATCTTACCTTTGCAATGGCATGGATGGACCTAGATATTATTATGCTAAGTGATATAAGCCAGGCAGAGAAAGAAAATAATCATATGATCTCACTTATATGTGGAATCTAATGAACAAATTGAACTGAAAAACAAAATAGAGGCAGAGGCAAGGTCATGAGGATCAGAGGGACAGCTATTAGAGGGAAGGGGATGGGATCAGAGAAGGTGAAGGGATTAGTGAAATTATATATATGTAACACATAGATACAGATAACAGGACAGCAAATCCCAGAGGGAAGGGGGGGAAGGAGTTAGGGGGAGGGGGCAAAGAGGGTATAATGGTGGACACGGGGTTGGGGGTGATGGTATTCTATTGAGTGGGACACTTGAATTTATGTTAACACAATAAATTAAGATTAATAAAAATTCTTAAAAATTCTCAATAAACTAAGAATAAAACTAAAATTTATTTTCATTGATATTCTCTTTTCTGTTTTAGAAGGCCTTCACGTATTAAGCGATTTTCTTTTTCAGTGAGTTGATAGCATATATTTCCCAATTTATTATTCGTTTTTTTTTTATCTTTGGTCTCTTTTTTTTTTTTTAGAAAATTAATTTTAACATTGGTCTTTTGATTTTGTTTTTTCCCCTTACAGATAATTTTTAAATATGGTTGACTTTATCAGTCTTATTTTCTGAATTCTAGGTTTTATATCATATTTGGAAAGTTCTTCTTTATTGCAGTGGATAAGTTAAAGTTATCAACTAATTTTTCCATATTCCCATTGTGTAATTTTTTGGGTTTCATTCTCATGTTTAAGATTTCCTTCATCTAGAATTAATTTGGTAAAAGTGTGATGTAGAAAACCAACTAAATTTTCAAGTGGGCTTCCCAATTCTTCTAACACCATTTCTCTCACTAGTCAGCAGTTCTCAACCTGTGGATCGCAACCAAAACACATATATGTATTTTCCGATGGCTTTAGGCGACCCCTGTGTTTTGGTCATTCGACCCCCACCGGGGTCGCGACCCATAGGTTGAGAACCGCTGCACTAGCTGGAAATGTCATGTTATTATTATATACTGAAATTCTGTATGCATTTGAGTCTCTTTCTAGATGTACCAGCATGTTTTAATTATTGTAATTATAATATATTTGAATGTTTGGTTGTGATAGTAACATTTCTTAAGATTTTGGGGAGATCCATTCTTATTTACTTATATATATGAACTTTAGTGGAAGTTTATCTACTCCCAGAAAAAAAAATTATTGGCATTTTTATTGATATACACTACACTCAAGATAACTTTGAGGGAAGTTATTATATAATTTCTGAGTCTTTCTAACCAAGAATATGGCACAGTAGTCCTCCCTTATTCATGGCTCCGCTTTCTGTGTTTTCGGTTACCTGCGGTCAACCACAATCCAAAAATATTAAACAAAAAATTTTACAAATAATTCATAACTTTTGAATTGTACATTGTTCTGAGTAGTGTGATGAAATCCCATGAGTCCCACTCTGTTCCTCCCAGGACATGAATCATTCCTTTGTCCAGCATCTCCTTGTTGTATACACTACACGCCTGTTTTGTCACTTTGTAGCCATTCTGGTTATCAGATCGTCTGTCATAGTATCACAATGTTTGTGTCCAAGTCATCCTTATTTTACTTAATAATGGCCCCAAAGCATAACAGTAGTCATGCTGGCAATTTAGATATGTCAAAAAGAAGCCACAAACTGCTTCTGTTAAATGAAAAGGTGAAACTTGTCAACTTAAGGAATTTTATCATCTCTTATCATCACAAGAAGAAAGGTGAGTACAGTATAATAACATGTTTTGAGAGAGACCACATTCACATGATTTGCATTATAATTGTTCTACTTTATTATTAGTTATTGTTAATCTCCTATTGTGCCTAATTTTTAAGTAAAGCTTTATCAAGAATATGTCTGCATAGGCAAAAATATATTATACATAGAATTCGGTACTATTTGCTATTTCAGTCATCCACAGGAGGTCTTGAAATATATTCCCCATGGATAAGAGGGCACTACTATATATCTTTCTTTTAAAATCTTTTTTATGTTCCTCAGTAGCATTTAAGTTTTTTTCATGTGCTAGCTTTGGCAGCACATATACCAATTTTTCTAGATCCTACTTTATTCCCTTCCTCCTCTCAAATTATTTTCAAGCAAATCCCAGATAGCATATTATTTTATCTTTAAAGAATTTTGTATTAAGCCTGACCAGGGGGTGGCGCAGTGGATGGAATGTCGGGCTGGGATGCGGAGGACCCAGGTTTGAGACCCCAAGGTCACCAGCTTGAGTGCGGGCTCATCTGGTTTGAGCAAAACTCACCAGCTTGAACCCAAGGTCACTGGCTTGAGCAAGGAGTTACTCGGTCTGCTGAAGGCCCGTGGTCAAGGCACATATGAGAAAGCAATCAATGAACAACTAAGGTGTCGCAACTAAAAACTAATGATTGATGCTTCTCATCTCTCTCCATTCCTGTCTGTCTGTCCCTATCTATCCTTCTCTCTGACTCTCTTTCTCTGTAAAAAAAGAAAAAAAAATTGTATTAAATAATAGGCTTTTTACAATAAACATAACTACAACACCATTATCTTACCTTAAAAAATTAACAATAATGATAACAATAATTAATAATATGGATGATTTCTTAAAACTCCTTCATAGGTTGTATCGGCTCTTCCAGCAGGAGATGTGTATTTTCTGGTTTTCCCTCTGTTGGGGATGGTAGCAATCATTGAGAATGATTTTCTAGAGCCATTAACTCCTAAGGCATTCCAAAGGTTAATACTGTTTTTATTTCTTCCCTTGTTAGCTGGAATACATCCAGCTACAAAGAAATTTCTCCTCAACAAGTACTAGAGTTCCTGGGGGTACAGTTCAGGAAGGAAAGACAAGGGAGGTGCTTGATTCTTTCCCTTTACTGACCAGTTTTAAAAATATAAAGTGATCCCCTAGCATGCTCCAATGATGCAATACTTCTTTTAGTATTATTATGAACTTGTCGTCATTATGAACACATATGTGTGTTCCAAATCCATTGTGGTTATATTATCTTTATTGAGGCATGCTTTTCCCCATATTTGGTCAGTAGGAGCTTATTCAAGTTGGCTCCTGAATCATTTAGATACAACTTTTGTACTGTTTGAAAACTTCATTATTTTTAGTATGACCAGTTCTAGGCTTATCTTTTACATTTCCTCCCCAGGCCTGAATCAGTCATTTATCCAAGGAACCCTGAAACATTTACAGATCATGATTTGGATACTATGAGTGCTTTTGGTTCTGTTATTATTTCTAGTTTTTTTCATTGAATAGAGATGGATATTTTTAAAGATAAAATACATCTTAAATTCATACTGATGCTGCACTTCTAATTCAAAGTCAGAACTCCAGGTTTTTATTTAATTTCATTGACCTTGCATATATTCCTCCTTTTCTACAATGAAATCTCTGTTCTTAAAAACACGAATTATTCATTTTCTTTATACCACATTAAACACATAATAGTTGGAGGGTAACATTACTAACAGTACTCCTCTGAGTATGATTATTATAAAAAGTTTTAATTTTTTTTTCAGTTCTTTTTATAATTAATGGATATCCTAAAAGGAACAAAACAAAAACATTGTGATGTTTTAAAGTCAGTTGGAATTATTTATTTCTGGTGGTATTTTTTTCTCTTTTGATCAGTTAATAGAATGATTTGTATTTCTAGATATCCTAATACCAAGGTATTTTTACATTTCTAAAATAACCCCATAAAAGAATCCTATATAAGATTTTTGCATCAATGTTAAATGAAATTGATCTGTGTTATATTTTGAGGACTGTATTTGTTAGTTGTACTGTCAGTGCTATAATAGCTACATAAAATTAATTTAGAAACTAGAAGTTCTTTTTCATTTCTTTTTTTTTAATTCAGTGAGAGGAGGGAAGGCAGAGAGATAGACTCCTGCATGCACCCTGACTGAGATCCATCTGGCAAGTCCACTAGGAGGCGATGCTCTGCCCATCTGAGGCATTGCTTGTTGCTCAGTAATTGAGCTCTTAGTGCCCAAGGCAGAGGCCATGGAACCATCATCAGCGCCAGGGGCCAACTTGCTCCAATTGAGCCTTTGGCTGCAGGAAGGGAAGAGAGAGAAAGAAAGAGAGAGAAAGAGAGAAGTTAGAGGGGGAGGGGTGGAAAAGCAAATGGGTGTTTCTCCTGTGTGCCCTGACCAGGAATCAACCCAGGACATACACATGCTGGGCTGACGCTCTACTACTAAGCCAACCCACCACGGGCGGAAGTCCTTTTTCTATGCTTAGGAATAGTTTAAATAACATTAAACAAGGATTCAAAGGCAATTCAATGAAGAAAATATAAGCTTTCCAACAATTGATGCTGGGAAAAAAGTGAACTTCAATATGCAAAAAAAAAAAAAAAAAAAATGAACACCCAATTGACCCCATTGTTCACAACATTTATAAAATTAACAAGTAATGAATGATAGAATTAACTGTAAAACCTAGCACTATAAAACTTCTAAAAGAAGATAGCAGAAAATCTTAGTTAACTGGAGTTAGACAAAGAATCTTTAGAGGCAGCCACAAAAGCATGATCCATAAAAGATTAAAAATGATAAATTGAACTTTATAAAAATCTGAGAACATCCTAACCTGTGGTGGCGCAGTGGATAAAGTGTCAACCTGGAACACTGCAGTCGCTGGTTTGAAACCCTGGGCTTGCCTGGTCAAGGCACATATGGGAGTTGATGTTTCCTGCTCCCCCCCACCCCCATTCTGTCTCTCCCCTCTCTAAAATGAATCAATAAAAATCTTTAAAAAAAGAACTCTCGGAGATGACGTCAGAGTAATGGCGGGATAGGAAGCGATACCGATAAATCTCCCCAAAACTCAACAAGATCTTCAACCAGAAACAGAAAAACCTATACTTGGAGCCTCCAGATGCTTCGCAATACACTCAAAGGTATGGTCGAGTGAAAAATTGGCTAAATATATAACCAAACCCCGAAGGAAATAGGGAGTAAGAAATGCTCCGCCTTCCTCACTAACCTAAACAGGGCGGCTTTCTCTGGTAACTGTGAATATAGAAACTGAGGCGGGCAAAGGGAGTGAATAGATCCAGGCCGCAGCACAAACGGCCGAACCAGGCCGTGGCACGGAGATCCAAGCCGAGGAAAAACTGATCCTGTGGCAACCCGGGCAATACAAGCTAACACTCGCGCCAAACCCAAACAAAGAAAGACAAGCGGGGCAGCCATTTTACCCGTTCTCCTGGTCTGTGCGCAGTTAGTGGGCGAGAGATTTCTTCCTAAGCCCTGGAAGTGGGCAGAGTCAGAGGCCTTTCTGTAGGCCGAAAGCAGAATCTCTGGGCAGCCCCAGTGCCCTGGGAAAGCCACGCACAGGAGGGAGCGAGAACTAACCCCAACGGTGGAAATTTTCCGTGCTGGTGGGGGTTTCACTCAGAGGGAAACGCGGCCGGCCTCATATCCTGGTCTGCTCGCGCAGATAGTGAATGAGAGATTCCTCCGAGTGCCTCGGCAGTGCGCGCCCGTGTTATAGCACAGAGGGGCAGAGTCAGGGGCCTTTGCGTGGGCCAAAGCTGAATCTCGGGCCGCCCCAGCGCCTTGTAAAAGCTGCGCAAGGGGACGGAGCGAGACTCAATTCCAACGCTGCAACTTTTCCATGCGGTTGGGGGTTTCACTCAGAGAGTGAGACTGCTGGCCGGATATCCTGGTCTGCGCACGCAGATAGTGACTGAGCGTTTCCTCCAAGCGCCCCGGAAGTAGGTGCCCGCCTGTGTTACCGGACAGAGTGGCAGACAGAGCCAGAGGTCTTTGAGTGGGCAGAAAGCCCGCCTGATTATGCTAGCAGCTCTGACTGACTGAGCCTTACCCAGAGCCCTGTGCTGAGTGGAAATAGAGTGGGGAGTTGCCAGCTCTTTGAGCCTCTTACTATCCAGGCAGAGGCAGCAGCAACCCCATAGCTGGATTACCAGGCTACTAATTGAGGAAGGAAAGACTAGGAGAAAGGCTCCAGGAACACGGACTCTCTCACTGTTGGAGCCTATAAATGCTAATGAGCCTTGACTACCAACGAGACTAAAGCACAATACATGACATTGCCATAGAGACTTATCAACTGCAAACCTCTACCTGAGAGTGCCAAAGGGGCAGAACCCGGGGTACAGAGTCACCGACCAGGAAGAGGGAGAGAAAAGAAAAAGCAAGAAGATAACCTCTCAAAATCAAGAATACTCTGCAGACTTTATAACCTATCCCATTTTATTATATTTGTTCGTTTGTTTCTCTTATCTTCATTCTTGATACTTTTTTTCCTCCTCCAATTTGGCCGATTAACTCTCTACCGGTCTTACTCTCTCCTCTCCTTGAACTACACTACCCATAAGTGTTACATCTCCCATTATCTTTTCTCTTCTCTTCCTTTCTCTCTATGAGGGCTGCACTCCAAAACCCTTAACTCTCTCTCTCTCTCTCCTTTCTTTTTTCTTCTTTTAGTGGTTCCCTCTTTTTTTTCTTTCTCTCTCTTTCTTTTCTCCCTCTATATTAGTTTCTTCCTTTCTCCTTTACATCGCCTCTCATTCAAACCTCAATAACAAACAAAGTATCTTATCTGGGACTCAAACTTATGTTTGTGGCATTTTGGGGGTTTTTTACTTCACCTTTTTAACTCACTAGCAGTGCTCCCATCCCTGGCTCTCCATTTTATCTAGTTCTTGTTCCACTAAATACAATAGTAATTTTTTAATTTGTCCCCCCATTTTTCTGTTTTCCTCTTATTCCTCTCATCATAACTCTTAGACAACCAACACCTAAAAGCAAATCATTTTATTCTTGACCCAAATTGTTTCCTTATTTGCTTTTTGTGGGTCCATACCCTTTTTTATTCTTTTTTCTTTTTTTTTCTTTTTTTTTTTTTTTGCCCCTTTATTACTTTTCCCCAATTCAGGCCCTCCATCACAGGCATTGTTTGTTATAATTCACAGTTCACCACAAGATTTTCTCAAGAAAGAGGGGAGAAGAGAGGAGAGGAAAAAAGGAGGGGGGGGAATAATTTCCTTTTTTGAAAATTTTTATTTTATTTTATTTTTCTTTATTTCATTATTAATTTTTTTTAAAAAAACAACTCTTTTTGATTTTTTATTTTTTTATTATCTTTTTTATTTTTTTTTAACTTTTTATTCTTTATTAAATCTCATTAATACTATCAACAAAACCACCCTCAGATGCCATTAAGGAAGAGAAAATCGAATATCATGGATACAAAAGAAAGAGAGGTAACACAGCTAGATGAGGAAAAATCTATGGAGAAAAAATTTAATATATTGGAAACCTTGGAGCTAAATGACAGAGAATTCAAGATAGAAATCCTAAAAATCCTCCAATATATACAAGAAAACACAGAAAGGCAATTTAGGGAGCTCAGAAAACAACTCAATGAACACAAAGAATATATGTCCAAGGAAATTGAAACTATAAAAACAAATCAAACAGAGATGAAAAACTCAATTCACGAGCTGAAAAACGAGGTAACAAGCTTAGCTAACAGAACAGGTCAGATAGAAGAGAGGATTAGTGAAATAGAATACAAGCAACTTGTGGCACAACAGAAAGAAGAAGAAAGAGACTCAAAAATTAAAAAAAATGAGATAGCCCTACAAGAATTATCTGACTCCATCAAAAAGAATAACATAAGAATAATTGGTATATCAGAGGGAGAAGAGAGAGAAAATGGAATGGAGAACATACTCAAACAAATAATAGATGAGAACTTCCCAAGCCTGTGGAAAGAACTAAAGCCTCAAGTTCAAGAAGCAAACAGAACTCCGAGTTTTCTTAACCCCAACAAACCTACTCCAAGGCATATCATAATGAAGTTGACACAAACCAACAGCAAAGAAAAAATTCTCAAGGCAGCCAGGGAAAAGAAGAATACAACATATAAAGGAAGGCCCATTAGATTATCATCAGATTTCTCAGCAGAAACTCTAAAAGCTAGAAGAGAGTGGACCCCAATATTTAAAGTCCTGAAAGAGAGGAACTTTCAGCCACGAATACTATACCCATCAAAGCTATCCTTCAAATATGAAGGAAAAATAAAAACATTCACAGATACAGAAAAGATGAGGGAATTTATCATCAGAAAACCCCCACTCCAGGAATTACTAAAGGGGGTTCTCCAATCAGATACAAAGAACAAAAAAAACAGAGCCACAAGTAAAAGCTCCAAGAAGAACACAATAAAACGAAATTTAAACTGTGACAACAAAAAGAAAGAGTAGGAGAAGATGAAGATTAACAGTAGCAAAGGACGATGGAGTGCAAAAGTACTCACAAAATAGTTCGCTACAACGAACAGGGTAGGGACCCTTTTCATTACTCAAAGGTAACCACCATTGAAAAAACCACCACAGAAGCACATGAGATAAAAAAGATAGCAACAGAGGAAAGATGTATGGAATACAACCAAATAAAAACAAAAGATAGAAAAACGAAAGAGAAGGATCAAACAAGACACAAAACTAACAGAAAGCAAGATATAAAACGGCAATAGGGAACTCACAAGTATCAATAATTACACTAAATGTAAATGGATTAAACTCACCAATAAAAAGGCACAGAGTAGCAGAATGGATTAAAAAAGAAAATCCAACTGTATGCTGCCTACAGGAAACTCATCTAAGTAACAAGGATAAAAACAAATTCAAAGTGAAAGGCTGGAAAACAATACTCCAAGAAAATAACATCCAAAAAAAAGGAGGTGTAGCAATACTCATATCGGATAATGCTGACTACAAGTCAGGAAAAGTACTCAGAGACAAAAATGGCCATTTCATAATGGCTAAGGGGACACTGAATCAAGAAGTCATAACAATCCTTAATATATATGCACCAAACCAAGGAGCACCAAAATATATAAGACAGCTTATTGATCTTAAAACAAAAACTGACAAAAATACAATCATACTTGGAGACCTCAATACACCACTGATGGCTCTAGATCGGTCATCCAAACAGAGAATCAACAAAGACATAGTGGCCTTAAACAAAACATTAGAGCACCTGGATATGATAGACATCTACAGGACATTTCACCCCAAAGTGACTGAGTATACATTTTTCTCCAGTGTACATGGATCATTCTCAAGAATTGACCATATGTTGGGCCACAAAAACAACATCAGCAAATTCAGAAAAATTGAAGTTGTATCAAGCATATTTTCTGATCATAAAGCCTTGAAACTAGAATTCAACTGCAAAAAAGAGGAAAAAAATCCCACAAAAATGTGGAAAGTAAACAACATACTTTTAAAAAATGAATGGGTCAAAGAAGAAATAAGTGCAGAGATCAAAAGATATATACAGACTAATGAAAATGACAATACGACATATCAGAATCTATGGGATGCAGCAAAAGCAGTGATAAGAGGGAAGTTCATATCACTTCAGGCATATATGAACAAACAAGAGAGAGCCCAAGTGAACCACTTAACTTCCCATCTTAAGGAACTAGAAAAAGAAGAACAAAGAAAACCCAAAACCAGCCGAAGAAAGGAGATAATAAAAATCAGAGCAGAAATAAATGAATTAGAGAACAGAAAAACTATAGAAAAAATTAATAAAACAAGGAGCTGGTTCTTTGAAAAGATCAACAAAATTGACAAACCCTTGGCAAGACTTACCAAGGAAAAAAGAGAAAGAACTCATATAAACAAAATCCAAAATGAAAGAGGAGAAATCACCACGGACACCGTAGATATACAAAGAATTATTGTAGAATACTATGAAAAACTTTATGCCACTAAATTCAACAACCTAGAAGAAATGGATAAATTCCTAGAACAATACAACCTTCCTAGACTGAGTCAAGAAGAAACAGAAAGCTTAAACAGACCTATCAGTAGAGAAGAAATAGAAAAAACCATTAAAAACCTCCCCAAAAATAAAAGTCCAGGCCCTGACGGCTATACCAGTGAATTTTATCAAACATTCAAAGAAGACTTGGTTCCTATTCTAATCAAAGTCTTCCAAAAAATTGAAGAAGAAGCAATACTTCCAAACACATTTTATGAGGCCAACATAACCCTCATACCAAAACCAGGCAAGGATGGCACAAAAAAAGAAAACTACAGACCAATATCTCTAATGAATACAGATGCTAAAAATACTAAAGAAAATACTAGCAAATCGAATACAACAACATATTAAAAAAATAATACATTATGATCAAGAGGGATTCATCCCAGAATCTCAAGGATGGTTCAACATACGTAAAACGGTTAACGTAATACACCATATCAACAAAACAAAGAACAAAAACCACATGATCTTATCAATAGACGCAGAAAAGGCTTTCGATAAAATACAACACAATTTTATGTTTAAGACTCTCAACAAAATGGGTATAGAAGGAAAATATCTCAACATGATAAAGGCCATATATGATAAACCATCAGCTAACATCATATTAAATGGCACTAAACTGAAGGCTTTCCCCCTTAAATCAGGAACAAGACAGGGTTGTCCACTCTCTCCACTCTTATTTAATGTGGTACTAGAGGTTCTAGCCAGAGCAATCAGACAAGACAAAGAAATAAAAGGCATCCATATCGGAAAAGAAGAAGTAAAGGTATCACTTTTTGCATCTGATTTGATCCTATACATCGAATACCCCAAAGAATCCACAAAAAGACTACTAGAAACAATAAGCCAATACAGTAAGGTCGCAGGATACAAAATTAACATACAGAAGTCAATAGCCTTTCTATATGCCAACAATGAAACAATTGAGAACGAACTCAAAAGAATAATCCCCTTCACGATTGCAACAAAAAAAATAAAATACTTAGGAATAAACATAACAAAGAATGTAAAGGACTTATATAATGAAAACTATAAACCATTGTTAAGGGAAATCGAAAAAGATATAATGAGATGGAAGAATATACCTTGTTCTTGGCTAGGAAGAATAAATATAATCAATATGGCTATATTACCCAAAGCAATATACAAATTTAATGCAATTCCCATCAAACTTCCAATGACATTTTTTAAAGAAATAGAGCAAAAAATCATCAGATTTATATGGAACTATAAAAAACCCCGAATAGCCAAAGCAATCCTAAAGAAAAAGAATGAAGCTGGGGGCATTACAATACCTGACTTCAAACTATATTATAGGGCCACGACAATCAAAACAGCATGGTATTGGCAGAAAAATAGACACTTAGACCAATGGAACAGAATAGAAAGTCCAGAAATAAAACCACATATATATAGTCAAATAATTTTTGATAAAGGGGCCAACAACACACAATGGAGAAAAGAAAGCCTCTTCAATAAATGGTGCTGGAAAAACTGGAAAGCCACATGCAAAAGAATGAAACTGGACTACAGTTTGTCCCCCTGTACAAAAATTAACTCAAAATGGATCAAAGATCTAAACATAAGACCTGAAACAATTAAGTACATAGAAGAAGACATAGGTACTCAACTCATGGACCTGGGTTTTAAAGAGCATTTTATGAATTTGACTCCACAGGCAAGAGAAGTGAAGGCAAAAATTAATGAATGGGTCTACATCAGACTAAGAAGTTCTTGCTCAGCAAGAGAAACTGATAACAAAATAAACAGAAAGCCAACTAAATGGGAAATGATATTTTCAAACAACAGCTCAGATAAGGGCCTAATATCCAAAATATACAAAGAACTCATAAAACTCAACAACAAACAAACAACCAATCCAATAAAAAAATGGGAAGAGGATATGAACAGACACTTCTCCCAGGAAGAGATACAAATGGCCAACAGATATATGAAAAGATGCTCATCTTCTTTAGCTATTAGAGAAATGCAAATCAAAACTGCAATGAGATACCACCTCACACCTGTTCGATTAGCTATTATTAGCAAGACAGGCAATAGTAAATGTTGGAGAGGCTGTGGAGAAAAAGGAACCCTCATCCACTGTTGGTGGGAATGTAAAGTAGTACAACCATTATAGAAGAAAATATGGTGGTTCCTCAAAAAACTGAAAATAGAACTACCTTATGACCCAGCAATTCCTCTACTGGGTATATACCCCCCAAACTCAGAAACATTGATACGTAAAGACACATGCAGCCCCATGTTCATTGCAGCATTGTCCACAGTGGCCAGGACATGGAAACAACCAAAAAGCCCATCAATAGATGACTGGATAAAGAAGATGTGGCACATATACACTATGGAATACTACTCAGCCATAAGAAATGATGACATCGGATCATTTACAGCAAAATGGTGGGATCTTGATAATATGATACGAAGCAAAAGAAGTAAATCAGAAAAAACCAGGAACTGCATTATTCCATACGTAAATGGGACATAAAAGTGAAACTAAGAGACATTGATAAGAGTGTAGTGGTTATGGGGGGGGGAGGGGGGAAAGGGAGAGGGAAAGGGGGAGGGGGAGGGGCACAAAGAAAACTAGATAGAAGGTGACAGAGGACAATCTGACTTTGGGTGGTGGGTATGCAACATCATTGAACGACAAGATAACCTGGACTTGTTATCTTTGAATATATGTATCCTGATTTATTGATGTCACCCCATTAAAAAAACAAAATTATTAAAAAAAAAAAAAAAGAACTCTCAAAAAAAAAAAAGAAGCAAGGAAGAGAGAAAGGAAGAGAAGAAGAGAAGAAAGAAAAAGAGAAAAAGAGAGAGAGAGAAAGAAAGAAAGAAAGAAAGAAAGAAAGAAAGAAAGAAAGAAAGAAAGAAAGAAAGAAAGAAAGAAAGAAAGAAAGAAAGAAAGAAAGGAAGGAAGGAAGGAAGGAAGAAAGAAAGAAAGAAACTAACTTTTGGCCTGACCTATGGTGGTGCAGTAGATAAAGCCTCGACCTGGAATGCTGATGTCACTGATTTGAAACCCTGGGCTTGCCCAGTCAAGGCACATACAGGAAGCAACTACTAGCATTTGATGCTTCCTGCTTCTTCCCCTTCCTCTCCTCTCCTCTTCTCTCTCTCTCTCTCTCTCATCTATTTAAAAATAAATATTTTAAAAATCTGAAAACTTCTGCTTTAAAACTTCAAAAGACTTAAGAACATAAAAGACAAGGCATAGACTGGGAAAAAAATTGTAAAACATGTTCTCTATCTGATAACTAACTTGTATCCATATATGTATATAGAGAATTTTCAAACTAATAAGAAAATAGAAAACCAGTTAAAAAATGAGGCAAAGATATGAACAAAAACGGGAATATAAATGGGAAATAAACACATTCAAAAGATACTTAACAATATTAGTTATGAAGAAAATGCAAAATAAAACCACAGTTAGATATCACTACAAACCTATTAGAATGCCTAAAATTCCAACAGTAATAAAAACCCTGACAATATCAAGTGGGGTATTCAGTAACTGAAACTCTTCATCCATTGTGGTCAGAAAACGAATGGTTCAGACACTTTGGAAAACAGATTGGCAGTTTCTTGAAAAGTAGAACATGTTCATACATAAAATCCAGGCATCCTACTAGTAGGTATTTACCCAAGAAAACCAAAACTTATAATTGCACAAAACCATGTACACATATGTTCGTGGCAGCTTTACTTATCATCACAAGAACTCTTGATGACCCCTTCCCTTTGAGAAAAACGGTTTATTGTTTTATCCTCCCCACAGCTACTTGGATTTTCAAGGTAAGGCAGTAGGAGGGGTTTGTGTAGGGCTTCCTGCAAAAGCAGCCACTTCCCGCCTCCAGGCCTGTACCACCCAGGGACGCTCTCTTCCACCTTGGGTCCTGCTTCTCACATTTTTGTTTGTGTGTGTGTGTGTGTGTGTGTGTGTGAGAGAGAGAGAGAGAGAGAGAGAGAGAGAGAGAGAGAGAGAGAGAGAGAGAGGAGTGAGAGAGAGAGAAGGAGAGAGAGAGAGAAGGAGAGAGAGAGCGCGCCCAGGTGGAGGTGGAGAATAGCTTGTCAGGGAGTGTAAACTCCATTTGTATTTACAGTTCCTATGACAGCTGTACTCTCATCCTACCTCAGGCTTGGCCTTTTCCTGAACTCATTTTACCTCCTTGGATGGTTCCTGGTGTCCCGACCTCCAGTGCCCTGCCACAGGTAAGCCAGTGTTCATGTCTGTTTCTCCTTGGATGGGCATATTTTTATTTGGACTTCTGGCTACTCACTGTCCTGAGATCCCATCTCTCTGTTAGGTTAAATAAATGCTACAATTTTGTGGCTCATTTGGCTTTTTGAGCTGGTAGGATGGGAAGGACACATGATTTTACCCTCTACATTCTAGACAGTAGAGAAACTGCAGCTGCAGTTGTTCTCAATCAAAAAGCTACATTGTTTTCAAGAAACTATTTATAGTTTGTCTTTTTTGTTGTTTTTATTTCAGGTAATACAGAGAACATTTCTTGATTGGAGTTACCGGCATCAGTTTCAATACGATCACATTTATATCCCATTTATTTTGAAAACCTTTGAGCTAGAATAAGAATTTTCTTGCAATCAACGCTTTTTTGTGCTGTCATATTATTTTACCTTTTGAGGAATATGAAAGTATAGAAAAACCCTTTTAAATGAATACTCCTTTGATTGATTTGAAGTTCAAATACAGTGTAATCTTTCACTAAAATAGAGTTTTGCACAGCATGAGATTTTTAAAATAAAAGCATAGTTGTGTTATTAATGTTAACCTCAAAAGTAAATGATTCTAACTTTATATATACTTTTTAAAATTTTATCTATTGACTTTAGCAAGAAAAGAAAGGGGAGGGGAGAGAGGTGGAGGGGGGGAGAGAGAGAGAGAGAGAGAGAGAGAGAGAGAGAAACAACAACAATCTCTTCCTGTATGTGCCCTGACCAGGAATCAAACTGGCAACTTCTGAGCTTCAGGTTGATGCTCTAACCAACCAAGCTATCCAGACAGGGCAATTATATATATTGATATATACTTAAATACCAAAGTAATGACCTCTTCCTTCGTCTGCTCCTGATCCAGATGCTGTCCTCCATTTGTCCCATTGGCTTTAGAGCTCTCAAAGTTGCCACTTCTGAGGAAGTAGGTCCAGTGGGGCTTCCCTCCCTTTTTGCCTCATTCTCTCTGCCTTTAAACCGTTTCTCCTGTAGCCAGTTGGGTTTTTTTTTTCCTTTCTATTTATTCCCAAGTTCTAATCACATTCAATTTAATCTCTGAGCCCTTATATCTTCATTTTGTGCTATTGTTTACAGAGCATCCGGTCTCTTGAACAATTTAATTCTTGCCAACACACTAGTCAACATATTCATCCCACGCTGTGACCAAGTTTTATTGAGTTATTTTTCTTTGTTTCTGTTTTATCTTTTCTTTACCTTCTCTCCTACCCCACCCCTTCCTCGTTGTACCATTTCTACTTAGCTCCTGTTCAAGTTCTCTTTATATCATTACTCAACTCATCTTAAATATGAAAACCTTTCATACCAGCTATTTGCAAGAGTTTTCCATAAGGAAATTTCCTGAGCTGTTTTTCAGGCTTGTGTGCATTCCCCTATGAGGCAAGTTTGGGTCTGAGAGTTCTTTTGCCCTTTACTCCTTCCAGGCCAGCTGAGACTGGTACTGCAAGGCTGCTCACTGAGTTTCTCTCCATTGCCTCACTTCACTGACAATTTGCATTTTGTAAAAACAGCTTGCCTGCACAATCTTTTTCCTGCATCTTGAAAGTAAACCTGGACACCACTCTGCACACCCATTCTTCATGTTTTAAACAAGGGCTTGTGATACAGGGTGTGCCATCTACCTCAGAGAAATGGCTTCTGGCATTATTTTCTGAGGCTCGCAACTATCAGAGTCCTCTCTTGGTATCTTTTTACATCTGCATGTGACTTTAATGGCTCTGGCATTATTTTTCAATATATCATGACTGAAGATTTCAGTTGTTCTCTAATTTCATTGAAAATGGATTTGTATTTTTCAATTTCTTATTTTTCTACTGCTTTTAGGTGATTTTTTACATTTTAAAACTAGAATTTCTCTTTTCCTTTTCTTGCTTCACCTTAGCATTTTCTTTTTAATATAACTTGTTCTATGTAATAATCCAGTATGTGGAATATCTTTTGATGTTAAGTCACTTCTATAAAATAAAAAACCATGCATATTTGATTGGTTACATTTCTGAAAAGTTGTTACCAATTTGATCATGACAAAGATCCCCAGATTGTCCTACTGAAACTATTTTATGATCAGAGATATCATTCCTAACCAAGCTCTTGCCTCATAGCTTTTCATGGGAATGTTTTTAGATTTGACCGAGTATGCGTAATACCATGCATAGACAGCTATATAAGGATAATGAAGCAAGTTTTAGTAGAGATGAAGTGACTAGGAAGAGTATCATGGTGACTCTTCTTGATAAGTTTTGAGTGGATACATAAATGAAGGAACAGATAAAAATTTGTAAGAAAATTAGCACTGGAGTTGATTGCCATCTGAACCAAATTAATCAACTGGCCAATTAATTCATTTGCCCAATAGACAGCAAATGATCAATGTATTTGACCAGTTACCAGTTAATTGGTGTGTTACACAGAAAGAGAGGAGGGTCCAGCTGCTGTCTGGGGAGGAATGCGGACTCACTGGCCTCTCCCCTATAAGCAGTCACCATGACTGTCCTATGGTTCTCAAAGCAGTTTGCTTCAGTCATGCGAAAGGCAACCTCACCTGCCACCCTCCTTCTGGTCTCTGTGGTCCAGCAGTCCTTTCTGCTCTCAGTTCCTCAATCTAGGTCAGGAGTTACATAGATCATGTGGCCTTTGCCTGGCCTGCTTTTCCTTTCTTCTTCTTATCAACTTCCATTTCTTTCTTAAATGCTCCCTCTTCCATGAAGCCTGCCCTCAGTACCCCAGGGAACTTCTGCCTTGGAAATGGCTGTGTCCCTCAGTGCAGAGCAAGTTTCTGAAGGCAAGGACCTTTCTTGGTTCTCTTCATATACGTTTATTATATGTTTATTTAGTCTCAATTTATCCAGTTACTGTAAAATTTTTTGAGGAAGCATATGATTCCAAAAATATTTCCAATGAGTAATAAGTGTCATGGTTAAAATAAAGATAAGGGGTCAAACACTATATGGAACAGGTGGAAATAATTGTAGCTGGTATGAAACAATTCCTGTAAGTAAATTATTTACCTTTGTCTTCAGTATACCATTAGCACAGGGTCTTACACCAACTGAACATTAATTAATAAGAGTTTAAGCCTGACCGGGTGGTGGAGCACTGGATAGAGCATCAAATTGGGATACAGAGAACCCAGGTTCAAAACCTCAAGGTTGCAGGCTCATCTTGCTTGAGCACAGGCTCATCAGCTTGAGCACAGGCTCACTAGCTTGAGCACGGGCACACAAGCTTGAGCGTGGGCTCATTGGCTTGAGCGTGAGAACATAGACAGCATCCCATGATCACTGGCTTGAGCCCATGGTTACTGGCTTGAGCAAGGGGTCACTTGGTCTGCTGTAGCCCCCCTGGTCAAGGCACATATGAGAAAGCAATCAATGAACAACTAAGATGCTACAATGAAGAATTGATGCTTCTCATCTTTCTCCTTTCCTGTTTGTCTGTCCCTATTTGTCCCTCTCTCTGACTCTCTGTCTCTGTCAAATAAATAAATAAATAAATAAATAAATAAATAAACAAATAAATAAAAGTTTTACTGAGCTTCTCATCTAAGAGCAAAAAACTCACCAGAACAGATGACTAGATGTTATTAAATCCCCACCTGGTTTAGTTGTTTGCATTTTTTAATCGTTAGATTTCTCATCTAGAAGCCGCTCCTGAGACAAAAGTGAGAAAGCTGTGGTAAGTGAGTGGCTCAGGAAAGGCTTCCTGGGTCTGCTGGAGTCTTGAGCTCTGGACACCAAACTCACAGGCTCAGTGTGGGGACCGTGGCCATTCCCGGCACCTGCTGGTCTCAATGTGGGACAACCTGTGCTCTCCAAGTGGCATCACCTTGCATCTCCCCTTCACTGTAATGTCTTTTCTGCATTTCTTATCAGAACCATCATGGAAACAGCGCTTTACTTTTCATCTGCCACTTTTAAGGATTTGAAAAGATTCAATAGTTTTTTTCTCTTACTCTGCCCTCTGCTCCCCCTGTTTCTCCTCATACACGCTTTGTTCTACCCACTGTTTGCTCTTCCCTTCCCAGTAGGTGATCCAGCCAGAAAAGGCAGCCAGATGCTACCTGCACAGGTATGGTCACCTGTGGGAAGCTGGAACCATCTACAGTGACCCTTTGTCCACTTCCAGCATATGACAGAAATGATAAAGGAGGCTTATAAAGATAAAAAGAAAACTATTTAAAAATCACTTTGAATCCGCCTGCCTCGTGGGCTGGGGTGCCTCCTGGTAATACGAGGGCCCTTTCTGAGCTAATGCCCTCGACAGTGGAGGCTGCAAGTTCAGAGGCAGAGAAGTTGGGGCAGAGTCACATCACTCTGCATTATAATGGGGTGAGAGTGAATGAGATGGGAATAGAGAAATCTAAGAGTAAGGACAGCGGGAGGACGGAGGCCAGACCCTGGGATGCATGGGGAACAAGAGAGAAGAGAATAAAGCCCCTCCCCCTAGACCTCCCCTAGCAGAGCTATACACAAAGGGGATTTTTTTGCAGGGAAATGCCATGTGTGTATATGAAGCCATGTCCTAGGAATTTTCACCAAAATTATTGAAAACACAGTATACTTAGAGAGTTACATTTCTTGTGGAAGACAGTACTGAAGATTATGGGCTTTGTGTCAAGTTGGGAGTGTTGGGCAGAACAAAATCAGCCTGCTCAAAACTGATTTTGACTAATAATGTTTATGCATGATGTTTACTTGACCCACTATCCCACGTCTTCCAGGCATGACTGTCCTACGTGGTAGAGAGCTGAAGTCCCCAACCCAAGACACCTTTCGCTTGGAGAGAAACATTTTCTGGAGCTTCTATAACCAAAAGCCAAAGGACTGAAAATTATTTGTTGTAAGTGGAAATCTAAAATAATTAACAATGATTACTATACTATTTTATAGCACTAATATCAGATTGCTAATTGATGAATGTTATATATATGCTCATAAAATTGTCATACTTATAAAATGAAATTTGTTTAATCAGCCAGTTTTTCCAAAAGTATTTATTAAAGTTTAAGTTTTTGTTTGAAATGAAATTTCAAGCTGCTGAGCTCAAAAAAATATAGCAGTATCTCTGCTTTTTCCCCAGTTTGTATAACACACCATAGTAAGCATAAGAAGCTATTACAGTTTTCAAGATTGTATCCTCCATGATTTCCAGCAGATGAAACAAACAAACAAAAATAGCCACATTTGAATTTAGACTTCTTGGATAGGTTTTTCCAGACCTTCAGAGCATACTGTTGAAATTCTAGGACTAAACAGCAGATACTCTTGGCATAGGTTCAGGAACCTATGAGGCGTCTCCAAGCAGAATTTACTTCGTATCTCCATGGTAGGGGATGCTCAAGCAGCTATCAGAGGGATTTAGGAAAGAATTAAGAAAATATCTTTTGGGAAAATGAGTTATTCTGTATCTGAGTGATTCAGAATGCATCCTTTATCATACTATAAAGCAAGTATAAAGTCCAATCCCATGAAACCAGAAGATGATGCTCCAAATTCTCTAGGAAACAGAATGTGGGGAAGCCAAAAGCTCAGAGTGGTAGGACCCCTAACTCTGCAGGTAAGAGTACCTATGGTATTCTGCCAGAGCCTAGAAAATAGAAGCCATCATTTCTCTCACCTTGTATGGTTGGGTCTATGAAAAATTACAACCATTATACATTGTAAGATCGGATTGTTATGTTATATCTGGTATATATATAATAACAGAAAATCTGTAATAGACAAAATTGGATCAGCTTTAGAGGAAGATACACCAGTTAAAACAACGTAATGGCTCTGCCCAGTCTCTGAGGAAGAGTGATGCTTTGACAATATTTAGATAGATATACTGGCTTAGGGCTAGAGCAGGTGCAAGAAGGGAGTAACTGGATTTGTTCACCCTGCCAATTAATTAATTGCTGCATTTAAAAAAGTGTAATAAATGAAACTTATTTTTAACTAAGTTTGCATATGCATAGTTGACGGATGGGCTGGATTTCTGTAGGCAGATACTGATAAATGGGAGGGTTGACATTCCCAGGAAGAAAAGCAATATGGGTTAAAAGGTAGGGGTGGAATGGGTGTGATGATGGAGAAAGCAGGATATAATACTGGAAGCAAGAGGCAGAAGCTCTTTAGTGTGGTTCTTGGAGTTAAACTCAGAAGGGCGGGAAGAAGCAGAGAGACCGGGATGGATGGCACCAGGGAGCTCCACAAAGAAGCCTATTAAATTGAGGCCTGAGGTGGTGCAAACTTGGGCAAGGGTGCTGGAGAGTAAGGGATACATCTGAGGGGCATTTCAAAACAGGAATCGTGGTTTTGTGACAAATTGGTCATAGGAGCTAAATGAAAAGGCTAAAGTGAAAGATGTCTATAACTTTTCTCAACTGGGGGACTGGAAGGGTCCTGGCACCTTTGAGTAAAATGGCAAAGTTGGAAGGACATTCAGTTTGAAAGAATATTGAGAAAAGGGGTAAGGCTGTGTTTTGGTCCGAATGAATTTGGTGGGACAAATGAGTACTGAAGTGGAAAGTATTAAGAAGCCTTAAAATGGGGCTGTTCTTCGAAGGTGAGAGGTCAGGATGGAAGTTGTAGATCTAAAAGTCATCTACACCAAATCTATACAGATAAAAGTGGATGAAATCTCAGAGTGAAAATAAAAGCATAAGTTCTGACTCCAAGAATTGGGAATTGGTGCTACATGAGTTTTTTATGTAGTTATTTTTGGCAGCCAGGACTGCATTTCATTCAATTGATGACAACAGCCTAAGATTGGGGAACCATATTTCCTGTTTTTCTATAGGTTTTCCATTATTTCTCTAGTCAAATTTAGCCATTACCATCAAGAAGCTATATTTGTTTTAGTGATGAACTTTTCTCTGGCAAGCATTAAAAAAAGAGTCCTTTCTGTCTGCAGATTTTTTTTAGGTGACACAAACACAACCCATTTCCCCCCTTAATTTCCAATTCTGAGCTTTCTGACGAAGAACTGCACTGTGGTAAAAGAGAGAGGAAGAAGGCGGTGGGTAGAGACAGATCTTTTTATAAACATCAGCAATTCTCTGTGCTTTTATCCCAGGCAAAGATTACATTTAACACCCAGGGGTCTCAGCCGCCTTAGATCCTTTTCAGAACGAGAAGCTGTGGCACTGTAGATAGTTTGGGGTGTCCTTTCATTTTTTTGACAGTATTAAATATATACCCCAGTGAGCCATAAATCAGTGATTTATCTAAGAATAAATCGTATCTCTAATAAGGGACCACTTCTTTCAAATTGAACAGTGCATTATATTAAACAGATGGACTTTCTCAAAAATACAAACTGTGTCAGCCAGCCATTTTTAATGAATATAACTTGAAATTCCTCTTTCTTTAGGAGAAAGTGATTTCCCTTCAAAAGGGCAAAACTGGGGGATTTGCTGAGTTTTGTTGGCTATTGTATATACTTTATTTGATCTTTCAGCTGCAGGAGAGTTAAGGTCCCTCCCAGATTTTTCACTACTGAGGTTGCTTATTAAGGAAGAAAAAGGAAAGAAAAGGAAAGAAAAGGAAGAAGCCTCAGGGGCCAAACTTGGTGGAAGCACAGTAGGACAGGGCCCACTGTGGACTGATTTTGTTTGTGCATATATTAGTATTTCACATGGCACGTGGTGTTCATGTCCTCTCAGAGGATGGGTGGGCCTCATTTAGTTTGTTATCTCTGGTGCTTAGCATAGGAGGTATCTGGTAGGTGTTCAGCAACTGTTTACTGAATAGATACATGTTGTGTGCTGAAATGATAATGATTATTTCCTAAGTATTCAGATTCCATCTTTGGCTATTCTGATTTACCAGAGATGTGATCTGTCCCTTTACCATTGTTAGGCTGGAAACTGAGCAGAAAAAAAAAGAAAAGATTTTAAATATGAAGATGAATCTATTTTCTTTTCATCTATAAAGTAAGGTATTTTATAAGCTGGAAGACATTGCTATGTTCTGTTTAGGTTCATTTTAATTAATAGGCTATAGTAGTGGGCAGTAAAAAGAAGAAGAGTGTGGACATGGGCAGGAAGGAAGCTGATTCCTTTAAAGGGCTGTAATCTAAGAGACCTGTTATCCATAAAAACGAATAAATAGGTCAATCATGCACAGATGTGAAATCTGAACAAGTGAAGATAGATAATATAAGCATGACCGAGACATCTGTTTCTGCCAATAGAATGAACTAAAGTATCTGGAAAACCCCCCTCATGCAAACTACCTAAAAATGCTAAATAAAATATTTAACTATATGGAGGCTTAATCCATAGCTAACCTGGCAAAATAGAAGGAAAACAATTAAGGCTAAAAATAATAGTAAAGCAATAATCCAGAAAGGTTAAGTGGGCAATGAGTCAGTGGCTTCCCAGGGATATTTGCTTATTCCAGACAAATCAGAGCTTCAGTTTTCAAGGGCAGATCTGGGAATGCAGACAAAGCTTAAGGTCAGTACAAGGTGGGAAGTCAGATCAGAGCTTTCTGCCTAAATATGTGTGTCCCAAAGAATGGCATGAGGTAAAAGACTATTTTGGGGTGGAAGGGAACCTGCCCTACAAAGGGAGACGAGAAGAAAACTTTCCTTAGCTCTAAATGAATAGAAAATTATGTCTTCCTTGGATATATAAGAATAACCTGGCCCATTCATGAACCAAAATTTACATTACATGTGTGAGCCCCCAAATCAAAACTAAGCATTTAATTGAAAGTGCTCTCTTGTTGGTAATACTCCAGATACTCTGTCGAAGAATAACCTTTAAACCTAAACCTCAGATAACTCTCCATATAAAAATTAAGTAAATATAAACAAACAATTAAAAATAAATAAAACTCTTAGGAAAAAATAAGGCACCATGAGTGAGAAGTTCCTCACTTGATCCACAAATAGAAATATCAGACCACAAAGACCAGATTTCCTACTTATCAGCCACAAACTATAAAATAAGCATGCATAAGTATTTAAGAAAATGAAAGAGGAAATTTAATCTATGACTATCAAAGAAAAGACCAAGAAGGAGGCAGGTTTAAAAGAAAACCAAATAGAACCTCCAGAAATGAAAATATAATAATGGAGCAGAGACTTACAAAAAAGGAAAATTAAGAAGAAAGACATAGTGAACAATGAACCATATTGTATAGTTTAATTTAAATGAGACAAAATTGAATGACTGTTAATGCTTGTAATATAACCACCAAAATAGGATTTTCAAAGTGAAAAAGACAAACTTTCAGAGAAAATATAATTAAAATCTAGAACTAAAAGTATTAAACTATCTCAGGAAAACCTAAGAATTTTGGGGCTTATGTGTAGAAATAAAGCATTCTAATTTGACCTCATCTGGAAAGGGGGGTAAAGAGGTAAAACTTATTTTAATGGTCTCTTCAAACTGGGGGAGAGGACAGCAGGAGAAATAAACACATTGTTGGTAAAAAGAGTTATTATCGATAGAACAGTATGGAGAAATATATGTTAATGAGTATCAAAGAAGTGCAATACAAGTGTATGATAAAATTTACAAAGTAATGGCAAAAAAGAATAAAGGGTAATCAGACCAAATTAAAACTAATAACAAATAATAAAAAGAGAAAGCAACAGAGTATGCATAAAGTCAGAAGGAATAAAACTAAGTATATTAGTTTTTATCCCAAATGCGAATAAGCAAAATTTTTCTATTATCATATGAGATAGATAATACCAGATTAGGTTTCAGAAACAAAGTCCTATACATTTTTGTTTTGTTTTAATTAATTGATAGTTTTACAATTTAAAAATTATATTACTTTATAAAGTAATATGGAACACTTGGGATGGGGTAAGGAGGTAAAAATCACTCAGGGCAAATAAAAACATTTTTTTTTTTTTTTTTACAGAGACAGAGAGAGAGAGTCAGAGAGAGGGATAGATAGGGACAGACAGACAGGAATGGAGAGATGAGAAGCATCAATTATTAGTTTTTTGTTATGCGTTGCGATGCGACACCTTAGTTGTTCATTGATTGCTTTCTCATGTGTACATTGACTGTGAGCCTTCAGCAGACCGAGTAACCCCTTGCTCGAGCCAGCGACTTTGGGTCCAAGCTGGTGAGCTTTGCTCAAACCAGGTGAGCCCGTGCTCAAGCTGGCGACCTTGTGGTCTCAAACCTGGGTTCTTCTGCATCCCAGTCCAACGCTCTATCCACTGCGCCACCGCCTGGTCAGGCAAAAAACAAATATTAATGTCAGATAAGGTTGAATATAAGAATAATTATATTAAACAGTATTTTTAAAAAAACATGTTATACAATGATAAAGGTAGAATTTCTGGCCTAGCATTTTTTTTTTAAGTGAGAGGAGGGGAGATAGAGACACAGACTCCCACATGCACCCCCACTGGTATCTACCTGGCAACCCCTATCTGGGGCCAACAATTGAGTTAATGAGCTATCCTCAGCATCCGGGCTGATGCTCTGACCAACTAAGCCACTGGTTATGGGAAGGGAAGAGGAAGAGAAGGGGAAGAGGGAGGGGAAGAGAAACAGACAGTCATTTCTTCTGTGTTTCCTGCCCAACATGTTTGCACACCGGGCCCACGCTCTATCCACTGGACCAACTGGCTGGGAAGGTAGAATTTTTTTTTTTTTTTTTGTATTTTTCTGAAGTGAAAAGCAGGGAGGCAGAGAGACAGACTACCCCATGTGCCCGACCAGGACCCTCCCAGCATGCCCACCAGGGGGTGATGCTCTGTTGCAACCAAAGCCATTCTAGCGCCTGAGGCAGAGGCCATGGAGTGCATGGGCCAACTTTGCTCCAATGGAGCCTTGGCTGTGGGGGGAGGGGGAGGGAAGAGAGAGATAGAGAGGAAGGAGAGGAGGAAAGGTGGAGAAACAGATGGGTGCCTCTCCTGTGTGCCCTGGCTGGCTGGGAATCGAACCTGGGAATTCCACATGCTGGGCTGACACTCTACCACTGAGCCAACCAGCCAGGGCCAGGAAGGTAGAATTTTTGAAAACCATAAAGATTCATAAAGTTATATAGACCAAGCAATCCATCAGCTAAATAAAATTTATTTTATTTTTAATATTCTAGTTTGAAAAATTTTAGAGTTATAGAGGAATTACATACATAGTTACAGAGAGTTCCTGCCTACCCTTCATTCAGTTTTCTTGACATGACCATGGTACAACTATCAAGAATAAGAAATTAACCTTGGCACAATACTATTAACTAAATTACAGACTTTATTTAGATTCCACCATTCTTGCCACTAATGTCCCTTGTTGTTGTTTTGGCACCTGATCTGGAATACCACACTAGATTTATCTGTTGGATTTCTTTAGTCTTTTCCAGTCCGTGGTAGCTTCTCCTCATTCCTTGTCTTTTTGACCTTCACTCTTTTGAAGAGGACTGGTCAGGTATTTTGTAGAATCTCTCCCAATTTGTGTTTGTCTGATGTTTTCTCATGATTAGGTTGAAACTATGGATTTTGGGGAAGGCTAACCACAGAGGTGACGTGCCCTACTCAGTGGATCATATAAGTGGGTTCATGATATGATCTGTCTTGTTACTGGAGGTGTTAACCTTGATCATTTGTTTAAGGTAGTGTCTAAAAGTTTTCTCCAATATAATGTTACTGTCTTTCCTGTGAAAGTTAATTAATATTTGGTGGAAGGGAAATGTGTTTGAGACTATGCAAAAATCTTGTTTTGCCTTAAACTTTTACCTAGTAATTATAGTATTTGTTAGAAGATGCCTGCAACAATTATTACTGGGTAATTTTCTATTTATCTCAATTCTTTTACATTTGTTAATTAGAATTCTTCTGTAAAGAAAATGTGGTTTTTCTTCCCCATTAATTTATTTGGTCATTTATCTGTATCAGTGTGGCCTGCTGGATATTTATTTTATTGTCTGAGTTATAATCCAACACTATTGTGCTTGCTCAAATTGCTTCATTTTTGACCATTGGGCCTCTTTCAGGTCGGCTTCTGTATCCTTTTGACATGAATCTATTGGGAAAAAGGTTTTTTGGCACTTCCTTAATTTCTGGCATAACAAGATATTCACCTTATATTTTCTCTGCCCAACCCCTGGACTTTACTATTTCTCCAAGGGGCTTTGGTTCCTTTTGTTGGAGAATAGCATTTAAAAACTGAGATATGAGCACTAGAGTGCACTCATTGCTACTGGGGTTCCTCTGCTTCTAGACAAAGATAGAAAATATAAATACATGTCCTAACTGAACTCCTCACACCAATGTTTAATGGATGGATGGATGATAGATAGATAGATAGATAGATAGATAGATAGATAGATAGATGATAGATTCACTTCTTGAAGGACCCTTGTATTGTTTCCAGTTTTTGGTGATCATAAATAAAGTTTTCATAAGCATTTACCTACAGGTTTTTGTGCGAACATAAGTTTTCATTTCACTGAATAGGTATGTGTATAGTCTATTGCATTGATGTACCATAATTTGATAATCCACTCATCTATTGAAGAACACCTGGATTGTGTTCAATTTCTGGTAATTATGAATAAAGCTAGTATAAACATTTGCATACATGTTTTGTGTGAACATAAGGTTTGATTTCTCTGGGTAAACACCTAGGAGTGCAACTGTTGGCACATATGGTAAGTTTGTGTTCAGTATCATGAGAAACAACTCTGTTTCACAATGACTCTACCATTTTCTATGTCTATCAACAATGTGTGTTTCAGTTTCTCTGAATCGTAAGAAATTTGTATTGTTAATTTTTCTTTTGTTTTAGTTTTTAGCTATTCTATTATATGTATAATAGTAGCTCATTGTGGCTTTAATTTACATTTGTCTGATGGCTAATGATGTTAAAAATCTTTTATGGGCCCTGGCCAGTTGGCTCAGTGGTAGAGCGTCGGCCTGGCATGCAGAAGTCCCCGGTTCGATTCCCGGCCAGAGCACACAGGAGAAGTGCCCATTTGCTTCTCCACTCCTCCCCCTCTCCTTCCTCTCTGTCTCTCTCTTCCCCTCCCACAGCTGAGGCTCCATTGGAGCAAAGATGGCCCGGGCGCTGAGGATGGCTTCTTGGCCTCTGCCCCAGGAGCTAGAGTGGCTCTGGTTGCAACAGAGCGACGCCCCAGAGGGGCAGAGCATCGCCCCCTGGTGGGCAGAGCGTCGCCCCTGGTGGGCGTGCCGGGTGGATCCCTGTCGGACGCATGCAGGAGTCTGTCTGACTCTCCCCGTTTCCAGCTTCAGAAAAATACAAAAAAATAAAAAATAAAAAAAAACCTTTTTATGTCATTATTTCCCATCATATATCTTCTTTAATGAAATGTATGCACAATTGTTTTACCCACTTTTTAATTGGGTTCTTTGTTTACTTACTGTTGAACTTTGAGAGTTCTTTATGTCATCTAGATATCATTTCTTTGTGATATACAGTATTTGAAAATGTTTTCTCCCACTGTATGGTCTGTCCTTTCAGTTTCTTAATGCCTTTTACAGAGCAAAAGTTTTTAATTTGATAAATTTTTTTTATGAATCCTGCTTTTGATGTTGTATTTAAAAACTTGACTAAATCAAGATCATGCAGATTTTAGTTTATGATGTTTTCTGGAACTTATAAAGTTCTACCATTTACATTTAGGTCTAGATTCATTTTGAGTTCATTTTTATGTAAGGATAAGATTTAGGTCAAGGTTCACTTAGGTACCACTTACTGAGACTATTATTCTTTCTTATTAAATTGCTTTTGTGACTTTGTCAAAAATCAATTGGTTATATTTATATATGTCTATTTTGGGGCTCTTTCTTTAGTTTCATTGATCTATATGTCTGTCTTTAATCAAAACCACACTGGTTTGATAACTATAGCTTTATAGTTAAGTCATTTTTTTATTTTTATTTTTTCTTCTTTTCTAAGTGAGATAAGAGGAGATAGAGAGACAGACTTCTGCATGCACCCTGGCCTGGATCTACCTGGCAACCTTGATCTGAGGCTGATGCTCTGACCATCTGAGGACACATTTGCAACCAAGCTATTTTTAGCATCTGAGGTGGGGGTTCCACAGAGCCATCCTCAGTGCCCAGGAAAGATGCACGTGAACCAATTGAGCCATGGCTGCAGGAGGACAAGAGAAAGAGAGAGAAGGGGAGGGGGAGGGGTGCAGAAGCAGATGGTTGCTTCTCCTTTGTGCCCTGACCCGGGATTGAACCCAGGACATCCAAATGCTGGGCCTACACTCTACCACTGAACCAACCATCCAGGGCCTATAGTTAAGTCTTAAAGTTGAATAGTGTGAGTTCTCCAAATTTTTGTGGTGTTATTGTAATTAGTATTTTTTTTATTTTAAATTCTATTTATTCACTATTAGTATGTAGAAATACAATTGAGTTCTGTTTATGGACCTATATCTTGGAAAAATCAATTAAGTTTTAAGAGACACTTTTTGTAGATTCTTTGAGATTTTCTACATAAGAAAACTTGGGATCTGTGCTTATGAACAGCTTTTTTTTTTCCAGTCTGTGTGTACTTTCCAAACACACCCCTTTCTCACCTTACTTGCTAAAGTCTTCAAAACAGTGTTGTGTAGGCATGGTGACAGAAGACATCTTTGACTGGTTCCTGATCTTGGAGTGTAAACATTCAGTTTCTCACTGAATATTAGCCCTGGCTGAATAGCTCAGTTGGTTAAAGCATCGTCTTAGTGTGCCAAGGTCGCAGGTGTGATACCTGGTCAGAGCACATACAAGAATCAACTAATGGATGAATAAATAGGTGAAACAACAAATTGATGTTTCTCTCTCTCTCTCTCTGTCTTTCCTCCCTCTATAAAAATAAATCAAACAATAAAATTTATATAAACAATAATTATGCTAGTGTAGGACTTATATACCATATTTCCCCATGTATAAAACACTCCCATATACTGTATAAGACGCACCTTAATTTTGGGGTCCAATATTTGAAAAAAATATATTACATAGTTATTGAACTCAAATTTTATTCATCATAAAATTCATACAACTCGTCATCACTGTCAAAACTCCCATCCATTAGCTTGTCCTCATCTGTGTCTGATGACAAATCACTATCTTCAACAATGAGCAAAAAAACAAGTGTGAAACAGCAGAAAATGCAAGTAAAAAAATCTACAACCACTGTATAAAACACATCCATTTTTTATACCCCCAATTTTTTGAAAAACAGTGTGTCTCATATATAAGGAAATACGGTAAGTTTTCTTTCTGGTTATGTAAGTGTTTTTTATTGTATTTTCTTAATTTTTAAATTTTATTTAGAAAATTAACATGGTGACTGATCAGTAAGACTACATAACTTTCAGGTAAACATTTCTATAACATTTGAACTGTTGAGTATGTTGTGTACACATTACCTAAAGTCAAATCATTTTCTGTCACTTTATATTTGTCCCTCTTTACATCCTTCTCCCCACCCCCTCTCTATCCCCCTACCCACATACCCCTTCTGTGGTAACCACTTCACTTTGATCTATGTTCATGAGTCTTAGTTTAATATCTCACTTATGTATGAAATCATACATTTCTTAGCTTTTTCCGATTTATTTACTTCACTCAATATAATGTTCTCAAGGTCCAACCATGTTGTCATAAATGTCACTATGTCATCACTTCTTATGGCTGACTAGTATTCCATTGTATACATGTACTACATCTTCTTTATCCAATCCTCTATCGAGGGACACTTTGGTTGTTTCCATGTCTTGGTTACTGTGAATAAAGTTGTGATGAACATAGGGGTACATATGTCTTTATGTACCAATGTTTTCAAGTTTTGGGGGTAGATACCCAGTAGAGAGATTGCTGAATCATATGGTAGTTCTATTCTTTTTTTTAAATAGACTTTAAAAAATTTTTTTAAAGACTTTATTTATTCATTTTAGAGAGGAGAGAGAGAGAGAAGGGAGGAGCAGGAAGCATCAACTCCCATATGTGCCTTGACTAGGCAAGCCCAGGGTTTTGAACCGGTGACCTTTATCCACTGTGCCACCACAGGTCAGGCCTTTATTCTTAATTTTTTGAGGAACCATCATCCTTTCTACCATAATGGTAATACTATAATAATTTGCATTCCCATCAGCAGTGAATGAGGGAGGGTTCCTTTTTCTCCCCAGCCTCTCTAACAATTGTTATTACCTGTCTTATTGATAATAGCCAATCTAACAGGTGTGAGGTGGTATCTCATTGTAGTTTTGATTTACATTTCTTTTTTTTTGTATTTTTCTGAAGTTGGAAATGGGGAGGCAGTCAGACAGACTCCTGCATGCGCTCGACCGGGATCCACCTGGCATGCCCACCAGGGGGTGATGCTCTGCCCATCTGGGGCATTGCTCTGCTGCAACCAGAGCCATTCCAGCGCCTGAGGCAGAGCTGAGAGGCCATGGAGCCATTCTCAGCACCTGGGCAAACTCTGCTCCAATGGAGCCTTGGCTGTGGGAGGGGAAGAGAGAGACAGAGAGGAAGGAGAGGGGGAGGGGTGGAGAAGCAGATGGGCGCTTCTTGATTTACATTTCTTGAACAGCTAGTGAAGATGAGCAGTTTTTCATATATCTGTTGGCCATTTGTAAGTCCTCTTGGGAGAACAATCTGTTCAGGTCTTCTCCCATTTTTTAATTGGATTGTTCGAGTGTTTGTTGCTGAGCTTTGTGAGTTCTTTATATATTTTGGATATTAAGCCCTTATTGGAGCTGTTGTTTGCAAGTATCATCTCCCATTTAGTTGGCTGCCCATTTGTTTTGTCAGTTTCTTTAGCTGTGCAGAAGCTTCTTAGTTTGATATAGTCCCATTCATTTATTTTTGTCTTTACTTCCCTTGCCTTTGGGGTCAAATTGATAAATTGTTCTCTACAGCCAAGGTCCATGAGCTTAGTACCTATGTTTTCTTCTATGTAACTAATGTTTCAGATCTTATACTTAGGTCTTTGATCCATTTTAAATGAATTTTTGTGCAGGGGGACAAACTATAGTCAAGTTTCATTCTTTTGCATGTGGTTTTCCAATTTTCCCAGCACCATTTATTCAAGTGGCTTTCTTTTTTCCATTGTGTGTTTTTGGTTCCTTTGTTGAAGATGATTTGCCCATATATATGTGGTTTTATTTCTGGGCTCTCGATTCTGTTCCATTGGTCTGTATGTCTGTTTTTCTTCCAGTACCATGCTGTTTTGATTATTGTAGCTCTGTAGTATAATTTGAAGTCAGGTAGTGTGATATCTACAGCTTCATTCATTTTCCTCAGGATTGCTTTGGCTATTTGGGGTGTTCTGTGGTTCAATACAAACTTGGTAATTTTTTGTTCTATTTCTTTAAAAAATGAAATTGGGATTTTGATGAAGACTGCATTAAATTTGCATATTGCTTTGTGTAATATTGCCATTTTAACAATGTTAATTCTTCCAATTCATGAACATGGAATATTTTTCCATTTCATTGTGTCTTTTTCAATTTCTTTCAATAATGTTTTATAGTTTTCAGTATATGTCCTTCACATTCTTTGTTAAGTTTATTCCTAGGTATATTACTTTTGTGTTGTTGCAACTGTAAAAGGAATTGTTGGTTTTTTAGTTCATGCTCCAATGTTTCAACATTGGCATATAAGAAAGCAGTGGACTTTTGTATATTGACTTTGTACCCTGCAACTTTACTGTATTGGTTTATTGTTTCTAATAGTTTTTTTGGTGGAGTCTTTAGTGTTTTTTATATACAGGATCATGTCATCTACAAAAAGTGATACCTTTACTTCTTCTTTCCTGATATGAATGCCTTTTATTTCTTTCTCTTGCCTGATTGCTCTGGCTAAAACTTCCAGACTTATTTTGAATAAGAGTTATGAGAATGGGCAGCCTTGTCTTGTTTCTGGAAACAAGACAACAAAGTCTTATTTGTCTTTTAGAGGAAAAGTCTTCATTTTCTCACCATTTAGTATGATATTAGCTGATGGTCTGTCATATATGACCTATATTATGTTGAGGTACTTTCCTTCTATTCTGATTTTATTGAGTATTTTAAACATAAGGGAATATTGTATCTTATCGAATGCCTTTTCTGCATCTATTGATAGGATCATATGATTTTTGTTCTTTGCTTTGTTGATATGGTATATGTATTACATTGATTGATTGCCATATGTTGAACCATCATTGTGTTCCTGGAATGAATCCTACGTGATCATGGTGTATTATTTTTTTGATGTGTTGTATTCAATTTGCTAGTATTTCTTTAGGATTTTTGCATCTGTATTTATTAGAGATATTGGTCTGTAGTTTTCTTTTTTTATGTTGTCCTTGCCAGGTTTTGGTATGAGGGTTATGTTGGCCTCATAAAATGTGTTGGAGAGTATTGCTTCTTTTATTTTTTGGAAGACTTCGAGAAGGATAGTTACCAAATCTTCTTTGAATGTTTGGTAGAATTCTCTAGGGTAGCCATCTGTTCCTGGACTTAGGTTTTGGGAATGTTTTTGATAGTTGTTTCTATTTCTTCCCTGCTTATAGGTCTATTTAGGTTTTCCACTTCTTTTTTACTCACTCTATAAAGATTGTATAGTTCTAGGAATTTATCTATTTCTGGGTTGTTGAATTTGGTGGCATATAATCTTTCATAACATTTTACTGTGATCCTTTATATATCTATGCTGTCTGTGGAAATTTCTCCTCTTTCATTTCTCCTCTTTCATATCAGACTTTGTTTATATTAGTTTTTAGTGAGTCTAGCCAGTGGTTTGTTAATTTTATTGATCTTTTAAAAAACCAGTTCTTTGTTGTATTAGTTTTTTCTACATGTTTTGTTCTCTATTTCATTTAGTTCTGCTCTAATTTTTACTATTTCTTTTCTTCTGCTGACTTTGGTTGCTTTTGTTCTTTTTCTAGTTTCTTAAGGTATGATGTTAAGTTGTTTACTTAAGATCTCTCTTGTTTCTTGATATAAGCCTATAATAATATACACTTCCCTCTTACTAATGCTTTTGCAGCATCCCAGAAATTTTGATATGTCATGTTGTCATTTTCATTTGTCTGTATATATCTTTTTATCTCTGCTTTTATTTCTTCTTTGACTCAATTGTTTTTTAGAAATATGTTGTTTAATATCTACATTTTTGTGGGGTTTTTTTACTTTTTTTTTTTTTACTGTTGAATTCTAATTTCAAAGCTTTATGATCAGAAAATATGCCAGGTATAATTTCAATCTTCCTAAATTTGTTGATGTTAGTTTTGTGGCCCAACTATGTTCTATCCTTGGGAATGTTCCATGAACACTGAAGAAGAATGTATAATCTGACGTTTTGTGATAAAATGTCCTATAAATGTCTATTATGTCCATTTAGTCAAGAGTATCATTAAAGGCCTTTATTTCTTTATTGATTTTCTGTTTAGATGATCTATCTAAAGTTGTCAATGGTGTGTTGAAATCTCCAAGTATGATTGTGGTTTTGTCTGCTTTTATTTTTAGATCAGTTAATAGATGTCATATATTTTGTTGCTCCCTGGTTTGGTGCATATATATTACGAAGTGTTATGTATTCTTGATACAATGTCCCTTATATCATTATGAAATAGCCATCTCTGTCTCTGGTTACCTTTGTGGTCTTTTTTTTTTTTTTCTGAAGCTGGAAACGGAGAGAGACAGTCAGACAGACTCCCTCATGCGCCCAACCAGGATCCACCCTGCACGCCCACCAGGGGCGACGCTCTGCCCACCAGGGGGCGTCACTCTGCCGCGACCAGAGCCACTCTAGCGCCTGGGGCAGAGGCCAAGGAGCCATCCCCAGTGCCCGGGCCATCTCTGCTCCAACGGAGCCTTGGCTGTGGGAGGGGAAGAGAGAGACAGAGAGGAAGGAGGGGGGGGTGGAGAAGCAAATGGGTGCTTCTCCTATGTGCCCCAGCCGGGAATCGAACCCGGGTCCCCCGCACGCCAGGCCGATGCTCTACCTTTGTGGTCTTAAAGTCAGCATTGTCAGATATGAGAATCTTTAGATATTATTTTGCTTGAAAAATTATTTTCCAACCTTTCACTTTGAGTCTACCTTTGTCCTTGTAGCTTAGATGTGTCTCTTAAAGGCAGCATATGGTTGAGTTTTTTTTTTAATCCAATTCTGCTACTCTGTGACTCTTTATTGATGAGTTCAGTCCATTTACTTTTACAGTATTTAATGACACTTGAGTATTTCCTATAGCTATTTTATGTTTTGTTTACTTGTAGCTCTGTGTCTTGTTTGGTTCTTCTCTTTTTTCTGTCAGTTGTTTATGTTTGGTGGTATTCCAAACTTCTTTAACCTGTTTCTTTTTTTTTTTTAAGCTGTGTGTTTCAGTAGAGGCTTTTTTGTGAGTGGTTACCATTAGGTTATTAAGAGAAAAATGTTCATATGTACAAGAGTCTTTTGTCTTATGAATGCATCTGCACTCCATCCTCCTTTGTTGCTGCAGATCTTTATCCTCTCCCCTTTTGTGTTATTTTTGTCACAGATTATCTTTGTTTTTATTGTGACCTTGTTGAAGCTTTTACTTGTAGTTTTGGTTTGTTTTGTTTTTTATATCTGGTCGAATAACCATCTTGAGTATTTTCTGCTGTGCGGTTTTCTGGTGATAAATTCCTTCAGTTTCTGTATGTCTGTAAAAGTTTTTATTTCTCCTTCATATTTTTTTTTGTATTTTTTCTGAAGCTGGAAATGGGGAGGCCATCAGACAGACTCCCGCATGCGCCCGACCGGGATCCACCCGGCACGCCCACCAGGGGGCGATGCTCTGCCCATCAGGGCATTGCTCTGTTGCATCCAGAGCCACTCTAGCGCCTGGGGCAGAGGCCAAGGAGCCATCCCCAGCGCCCGAGCCATCTTTTGCTCCAATGGAGCCTCGGCAGCGGGAGGGGAAAAGAGAGACAGAGAGGAAGGAGAGGGAGAGGGGTGGAGAAGCAGATGGGCGCCTCTTCTCTGTGCCCTGGCCGGGAATTGAACCCGGGACTTCCGCACGCCAGGCCGATGCTCTACCACTGAGCCAACCGGCCAGGGCCTCTCCTTCATATGTGAAGAGTAAATTTGATGGATATAGTATTCTTGGCTGGTAATTTCTCTCCTTCAGTACTTTGAATGTTTGGCTCCACTCTCTTCTGGCTTGTAAAGTTTCTGCTGAGAAGTCTGATGATAACCTAATGGGCTTTTCTTTATATGTTATATTCTTCTTTTCCATAGCTGCCTTGAAAATTCTTTCCTTGTCAATAATTTTTGACAATGTTATTATGATGTGCCTTGAAGTGGGTCTGTTTGGGTTGCTGTAACTCGGCATTTTATTTGCTTCTTGGAGCAAGGCCCTCTTTCCATAGGCTTGGGTAATTCCCATCAGTTATTTGTTTAAATAGGCTCTCTATTTCCTTCTCCCTCTCTTCTTCTGATATACCCATTATTATTATATTGCTCTTTTTTAGAGTCAGACAATTCCTGTAGAGTTCTTTCAGTTTTTCTTTTAATTCATGAATCTTTCTCCTCTTCTCTTTGTGGCATCTCTAGTTACCTGTCTTTGATGTCATTGGTTCTTTCCTCTGTCTTGTTCTATTAGCTAAACTTGCTACTTCAGTCTTCAATTAATGTACTGAGTCCTTTATTTTTAAAGTTTCAATCTCCTTGGTGAGCTATTCCTTTTTTTCCCATTAATTTGTTTTCTGAGCTCATTAAGTTGCCTATTGGTGTCTTCTCACATCTCACTGAGTATTTTCAGAACTTAAATTTTGAATTCTCTATCATTTAACTCCAAAAGGTTTTCATGTGATTGAGAATTTTTCTGAAAATTGTTCATTTTTTTCCCTGAACTATGTCTCTGTCTTATATAGTTATGGTATTTGTTTTCTTCTTCCTTGATGGCATTTAAAAGTGGTGCTGTTAAGAACCCTAACAAAAAAACAACTTAAAAGAAAATTTTAAATAAAAATACAATAAAAATATAAAAAATTTAAAAAATGAGAAGTAAAGAAGAAAAACCACAAAAAGATTGAAAGCAAACAAAAAAATAAAAAAAAATACCCACATAAAATAAGAATAAAAAATATAAAACTAAAGAAAATAGGCCCTGGCCAGTTGGCTCAGTGGTAGAGCGTCGGCCTGGCATGCAGGAGTCCCGGGTTCGATTCCCAGTCAGGGCACACAGGAGAAGCACCCATCTGCTTCTCCACCCCTCCCCCTCTCCTTCCTCTCTGTCTTTCTCTTCCCCTCCCGCAGCCGAGGCTCCATTGGAGCAAAGATGGCCCGGGCGCTGGGGATAGCTCTTTGGCCTCTGCCCCAGGCGCTAGAGTGGCTCTGGATGCAACAGAGCGACGCCCCAGAGGAGCAGAGCATCGCCCCCTGGTGGGCATGCCGGGTGGATCCCGGTCAGGTGTATGTGGGAGTCTGTCTGACTGCCTCCCCGTTTCCAGCTTCGGAAAAATGAAAAAAAAAAAAAGAAGAAAATAAAATTTAATAGAGAAAAAAATAAGAAGAAGGGAAGGAGGAAAATTGGGGATAAAGGAAAAATAAATTTTGGTTTTAAGAGGTTTCTTCCCATAGGTGTTGCTGCATTACAACTTTCAGCTCTGAAATTTCTGGGCTGTTCTCTACTGAGATGTTGCTGTGCCAATGATGTAGGCCAGGCCATAGTTGTGTTGGTGGGTGGGACTTGTTGTGAGGGCTTGATGGCTTTGACCTTATGGCTTCAGCTTTACAGCTTCAGCTTCCCAGCTTTCCAGCTCTAGTAATGGTGATCTCAGACTTCCAGATGCTCCTTCCCTCATCTGAACAGGCCTGGAGACTTGACATGGAGCACCTCTGTTCTTCATGGGAGAGAGTAGCTCTGGAGAGCAAGCCGTGGGGTTTGTTTTCCCTTCTCCATACCTCGAGGTGAGGCAGACAGATCTGGGAGGCTGATGGGCCGTATTTTAGTTTTCTCTGTCTCTGCCAAGTGCAGAATTTAGTCCATTTGGTGCGAGGATCTTTCAGTGCTTCTGGGAGCCCAGCTGAGGATCCTTCAGTGCATTAAAGTTATTCAATTTTTTGAAATGTCAAGGAGAGAGATCAGAAGTATCTTTCATGCCGCCATTACTCTGACATCTAAGGTTTCTTATAAAAGTTTAGTTAGAGTCTTTGTCATAAATGGATTTGAATTTTGTTGATAATTTTTCTCATCTATTGAGATAGTTATGATTTTTTTTTAGTATGTTAATGTGATAAATCACTTTACATTCCAGAAATAAACCCCACTTGGAGCAGTTCCTGAGCCAAAAAGAAGACACAACTAGAACTAGACCTAGAGATTGTGAAAAACAATTATTGTTTTAGTCTTAGTCTGGCATTATTGAGGTCAAGGTGAATGCTATGGATGGGGAAACTGTCCTCTAAGCCTCAAATGGGATGTAAATATTGTTTGGTTTCTTTATCTTAAACATAAAAATAAAACAAAACTCAAACTTTACAATAAAGCCCCAATTCTGGGGCTGAAGACTTAGGGACTCTTTTAAAACGCAACAGTTTTTCAATTTACTCTCTAGTTTTTAGATAAAATGTGATTTTGAAGGAGAAACCAGAAGATGGAATACTTTGTCCCCATTCAGGAGAGAAAGAAAGGTTTAAACTAGTCATCATCTTGTTACAGAATGACTTCAGACTCTGTTTTTCCAATAGGACCAGTGCCATCAGTGAAAAAGGCTTGATCAGTTCCCCAGAGATTGTGTCAAAGAAATGTTGTATTCTTATATTCTGCAAGAATTGTTGCATTGAGATGATTTTCAAAGAAATCCCCAAGAAAGGAAAATTACAGCATTCAGTCCTCCAGGTGATAAAGACCTGCATCCTCAGCCTGAACCCTGGCTTTGGAATAAGGTCCTCAAAAAGCACAATTTTTATCTAAAACCTATTTTCACTTATCAGGTTAGGTTATGCAAGCTTTTCATTCTCTCTGACTCTTAGTTTATTCATCTACAAAATGGGAGTACTGATAATAACATAATGTAGAAAAGAATATTTTATTTAGTCTATGTCAGTAGCATAATTCAAATGCAAGCATAATCATGAGAATTTTGATTTAAATAGGTAAAGCACACAAATGCACAACCAAAGTAGCTTATATAAATGTGGTTCTTTTTTGCCCTCCAAAGCCGTAATTGTGAGCTACTTGAGATCACTGAGTAAGCCTGTGAGAGTAAATAGCAGCAGAGAAGATTTTAAACATTGACTCTTAAATCATGAAATACAGAGCAATGGTGAGATAATCTAGTCCAATGTGCTTGTTTAGTTGAGACAATGAAGGCTCCAAGTTGGTAAAGTGAGTGGATCAAGGTTGCATGGCTTCTCAGTGATAGTTTTGGAACTAAAATTCCCTTGACTCTCCACCTAGTATTTTTGTCCTTACAATGAGAGAGGACTCTTTTATTTAAAAAAATTTATTTAGAAAATTAACTTCAACAAGGTGACATTGATCAATAAGAGTACATAGGTTTCAGATAAACATTTCTATAGCATTTGAGCTGTTGATTATGTTGTATATCATCACCCAGAGTCAAATCATTTTCTGTCCCCTTATATTTGTCCCTGGGAAGACTTATTTTTTAGTAAAGAACCTCATTTTCAAGATGCCAGCTCCCAACTACCTCCATATCCATGAAAATGGCCTCTCTTGTGACCATTTTGTTTCCCCTGTATACACCTTTATAACATTACAATACAAAGATTGTGTTGCATTTGTCTGTCTTCTCTACTAGTTCAATAGTTCTTGAAGGGCAGGGCCCATGATGCCTTTTTCTTCTTTCCTTCCCTTTTCTTCCTTCCTTCCTTCCTTCCTTCCTTCCTTCCTTCCTTCCTTCCTTCCTTCCTTCCTTCCTTCCTTCCTTCCTTTCCTTTCTTCTCTCTCTCTCTTGCTCTCTCTCTTTCATTCTGTCTTGGTACCTCAGTCTTTCCTTATAAGGCCTTCCTTTGATTAGATGAGGCCCACTCACTTTTATGAGGGTAATCTGATTAACTCAATGTCTACTGATTTAATTGTTACTCACATCTAGAAAACTTTTACAGCAATATCTAGACTGGTATTTGACCAATCAACTGGATGCTGTAGCCTAGCCAAATTGATACATAAAATTAAATATCACAAATGGTGATGACAGGACATACTATGGTCAGAAAGCCAGAAGCCTGAATTAGTGAATTTGGAGGTAGGGCAGTATGACAGTGTCCATGGAGTGGTCATGGATGTGAAGAACTAAAGTAAGGAGAAGAGTCACTGGAGATGTGAAGGTTAAGGAATAGGGAGTCCAGCATAATGACTAGATTCATCTACTTAGACAATGAAGTTATCTAGGATGCTGTTAAATAAGGTACAGAGGAAGAATTTGAGCCATGAGTAAAAGTATTTACTGAATGATGGGTAATGATCAGGAGGAAGAAAGATGACCAAGAATGGAGAGAGAAGTGTTGTAATTAAATGGCATAAACCTCAATCAAGGGTATTCAACCCTCAGCTCTAACATTGGGTAGTTTTTAGCAAATTACTTAATCTCTGTGTACCTTTTTGTTTCTCAAGAAGAAATTCCAATACTATATTTTTATTCAAAGATTTTTGCAGCAATCAAATATTGGTACATGGTAAATGGAAAAGTAGTTTGAAAAACTAAAAAGGCACCAAAACTGATTAAAGAAAGGAAGAATCTCTTGATTCAGGGAGTATGTTTCCAAACAATGCTAAGGAATGTCTAGTATTATTCAAAGGAATTGTGGTAGCCAGCTTCCCTGATGACCCTCCAAATAATCTCACTTCTCATCCTCACACCCCAGTGTAGGGCCCTCCCACATTGCATAGCATTGACTTATATAACAAACAGCATGTAATAGAAGTGATGACATGGCTTCCAAGGCTAAGTAATAAAAAGCATTGTAGCTTCCACTTTGTGCTTGAATCACTTGCTCTGGCAGAAGCCAGTTTCCATGTCATCAGACACAGTCACCCCCTATGTATGAGAAACTGGGGCATCCTGCCAACAGCCATGAAGTGAGTCATGTTGGAAACAAATCCTCTAGCTCCACTTAAACTTTCAAATGACTGCAATCACTGCCAATATCTTGACTGTAAGATGAAAGACCCTGAGCCAGGAACACCCACCTAAGCTGCTCCCAAATTCCTGACTAACAGAAATTGGGAGCGAAAAATGTTTTGTTGTTGTTGTTGTTTTTACAGAGACAGAGAGAGAGAGTCAGAGAGAGGGATAGACAGGCAGAAACAGAGAGAGATGAAAAGAATCAATCATCAGTTTTTTGTTGCAACACCTTAGTTGCTCATTGATTGTTTTCTCATAGGTGCCTTGATCGTGGGCCTTCAGCACACTGAGTAACCCCTTACTCAAGCCAGTGACCTTGGGTCCAAGCCAGTGAGCTTTGCTCAAACCAGATGAGCCCACGCTCAAACTGGCAACCTTAGGGTCTTGAACCTGGGTCTACCACATCCCAGTCCAACGCTCTACCCACTGCGCCACCACCTGGTCAGACCGAAAAATGTTTATTTTTTTAAGCTACTAAACTTTGGTGTAGTTTGCTATGCAGCAATTAATAAATAATATAAAACATATTATTTTCCATTGAACCTTAAACTTCTTCTTTATTCATGCTTCCTTCTTATGCATAGAAATGAAAGTAGGTATTTAAAAACGCATACTGATAGAAATCAGGAGGCATTTCTTTCTGTTATGAGGAATTGGGTGAGTCTCTTTTGCTCCACAGACTCTGGCTTACCTGGGTGCAAAATGAAGGTTTGCCTTGACATTCTCCAGGCCTCTCTAGCTGACAACTCTGTAACCTGTCTCTTGAATGAGACAGTTGGCTCACAAAACACACATGCTCTTACTATGATGCCAAATTAAAGTTCAACAGACCAGTTCCTCTGACTGGATTTTTATAAAACTATTTTTCAGAGAAAGCAGACTAGACCAAGGCCAAGGAAATGTGGCTAGAGGGCAGACATCAGGTGCAGAGACAACGAGAACATACCCCTCCCCCCCAAAAAGGAGAGAATGTAAGCAATTCTAAATTTAATCTTTAGAAAGCGACAGACACCAAAAATGTGTAGCACACAGTTCTGCCTTAGTGATATACCTAGCTGTATATTTATATGTTTCTGTCCCTTCTAGATTTGTTTTGCTTTATAAAAAATATTATGTTTCACCAAATTAAATTTTTGGAGTTTCTTCTATTACTATGTCTCTCCAATAACTAAATAATTTGAAAATTTTAAAAAATGGCAGAATAGGTTATCTAATATTTTAGATCTCTATAATATTTACACAGTGATTTTTTTTTCAGCCATGATTAAATCCATTAACTTTCTTTATTTGCCCATTTTAAAAAGTAGATTTAGTCATAAAGTCAGTTAGGTTGGATTAATTTTTTTTTTATTCCTCTGACCTAGGCTTCCACAATCTTGCATTAGCTTTAACTTGTGTAGGACACTTATAATTAAAATTGACCTGGTTAGGGTAACTTAATGTAGCTGATTGGTGTTCCCAAGAGAATACCCAATCCACATCCTTCTCTATTATATTTTCTTAAGATATAGCTTAGGGGTTACTTCTCCCAATCCACCTTTCACTGCTCTCCTTGTCACAAAACATACACATATACATAAAACTAATCTCCTATACAGTTTACCTCAAACTTAGGGGAAATAAGGCTTCTGTCTAATTTGCTTTTAGGGTTGTGTAAGCATTTGCTCACAATAAACACTGCTATTAACTGATTGTACCAGACACATCTTATGTGCCTCCTCAGATACCCCCAGCATTGCCACCTCCAGGCCCTCAGCCACTCACTCGCTCTGCTCAGCTGCTCCTGCTCCACTCAGACCCCACATTTCCCCCTGCCTGGGGCCTACCGGTTGCTGTGTGGGGATCCTGAGCCTTCCCCTGTGATGGCTGCAGTGCAGCCAGGCTAACCAGGGGCAGGTCTGGTCTCTGTCTCCCTCTGCCCCGTCTAGACTTTCATGAGCTCTCATACCACAGGCATGGGAACCCAACCAGAAACCCAGGTTTCACAGCCTGGAAGTCCAGGTGGGGCCATGGGTGGTGGTCATTATCTGCTGGATGAAATTTGATCAGTGGGAAACAGGTGAGGGCAGAGAACCCACCAATAAAATTACTTCTCCTTTCTCCCCCGTGGACTGGGCCAGCCACATCTCTGAAGCTGCCTTGTAGGCCCTGCAGGTGCTCCTGAAAGGACATCTCCTGTCTCTTCCAGGCTTCCTGCGAGGCAGTGACCAGAGAAGTCAGGAACCATCTTGCCCTGTTCCCCTCCTCCTTGCCTCACTCCCCTTTATGTTCTCTGCGTTCTGGGACTTTTATCTCCCAGGTAAAGCCTCATTTCTTTTTTTATAATTTTTTTTTTCATTTTTCTGAAGCTGGAAACAGGGAGAAACAGTCAGACAGACTCCCGCATGCGCCCGACCGGGATCCACCCGGCACGCCCACCAGGGGCGATGCTCTGCCCATCCTGGGCGTCGCCATGTTGCGACCAGAGCCACTCTAGCGCCTGAGGCAGAGGCCACAGAGCCATCCCCAGCACCCGGGCCATCTTTGCTCCAATGGAGCCTCGGCTGCGGGAGGGGAAGAGAGAGACAGAGAGGAAAGCGCGGCGGAGGGGTGGAGAAGCAAATGGGCGCTTCTCCTGTGTGCCCTGGCCGGGAATCGAACCTGGGTCCTCCGAAGCCTCATTTCTTCATTCTTGCCTCAGACTTTGTTTTTCTAGGGAATCTGGGCTAAAACACTAACTATTCCAGAATTGTCTTTTATAGTAACACATTTATACTCTTGTCCTATCTTTCTGCTCAGAATCCATAAATGGCCTTGGGTCTCTGCCTGCCCATGTTGATCTCTATCAATGATTTCCAACCTTTTTATTTCATAGCACACATAAACCAATTGCTAAAATTTTATGGCACACCAAAAATACATCTTTTGCCATTCTGACAGAAATATATAATTTTGATTTATTCACACAGGACAGTTATTGTTGTGCTGGCTGTTGTCATTTTATTATTATTTGATGATCTAAGGGAAAAGAGGTCAGTGCCCATGTCTAAATAGTCAGGGATTGCATGTTTTAAAAGTTCTTGCAGCACACCAGTTGAAAATCACTGGTCTATATTAAACTTTGCCAATGTTTACATATATATACTTAAAAAACATAATTTCTCTTCTATGATGAGAGGTAAGTGAGCTACTCAGACCTCCTGGCTGGTTCTGGCACATTGTAGGCATGTCCCCACCTTTGTTTTTTCCTTTTCTTCTGCCTGGACTATCTTGACCAAGATATCCACATTCCTGCACCTTCTTCCTGCTTGTGCTCACTGAGTTTTCCCCAGATCATCCTGTTTAAAATTGTAGCTTCCTCTCCTCTTTTTTTTTCCTTTTTATTTAGAAAATTAAATTTAGCAGGGTGAAACTGATCAAGTGTGCATAGATTTCAGGTAAACATCACTATATCATTTGGATAGTCCATGATGTTGTATATCCATCGCCCAAAGTCAAGTCATTTTTTGTCACCTTATATTTGTCCCTCTTTACACCCTTCCCCCAACCTTCCTCCCCCACGTCCCCTTTCCCCTGGTAACCACTTCACTTTTATCTATGTCCATAAGTCTCAGTTTTATATTCCACCTGTGTGTGAAATCATACAGTTTTTAGCTTTTTCTGATTTACTTATTTCACTTAGTGTACTCTCTTCTTCTATTGACTCTTTATCTCCTCTCCTGCCTGGTTTTCCTGTATAGTTTCATCGCCATCTAACATACATTTTACTAACTTACTTTGTTTCTCTGTCTCTTCCAATTAAAATATGAGCAACACAGTGAGGGCACAGATTTCCTGTACATTTTCTTTACTGCGGTGTCCCCCAGTGCCTAGGACAGTGCTAGCACATTAAAGTGCTCAATAAGTATTTATGACATGGATGAATCAATCAATCAATTGATCAATTGATAATATATATTAGATAGCAACTTCCTCATGATTCAACATCAACTCATTCACTTCAATTTTGAGGAAAAGCAAGATAATGTATACCTAGCAAAGACTTAAATTGGGTTCACATGATGATCGAGTGTATACAGTGAAAATGCAGACCTTTATCACTAAGTAGGCACTGAGAACCCGCTGTGTACCTATTCCAAATGAAATCCTGAGGAGATACAAACAAATATAAGATATCATTGCCCTCTTCACAAAGTTTATCAATTTGCTTAAGAAAATTGATGTTTCCTTTTGAAATACTGGTAACTAGAGAATTTTCCATTACTAAACTGTATGGATTTTTACTTTAAATATGTCCACAATTCAGGGACAAGAGAAGAAGCAGATATTAGAGCCCGACTCCTGGCTCTTCCACTCAAGAGCCATCATTTTGACAACTGACTCAACTTTTTCATAGTCTCAGACCTCATCCATGAGGTTGGGATAATCTTTTAGGGATTGCTGAGAGGACTGAATGATACAATGCAAGGAAATTGCCTAGCATACTGGAATTGCTGAATAAATATTTGCAGTTCAAACGTTTTGTTATTATTATAATTTTTAAGAAGCTACATAGAAATGCTTTTATAGAGAAGGTAGGACTTGAAGAATAAATAAAACTTGAGGGAAGAGGAAAAAGTAGAGGTAGAGGAAATAAGGGAAAAGCAAATCCAGAAGACAGAGCCAGGGCACACAGGCTGTGCAGAAGGCAGCCGCACCCCAGGTGACCGAAGGGGTAAGGGAGGAGGCAGGGGGAATGTGCGGCCAGATAATGTCGGGGAGCGTCGATTTTAAATGTAGCTCCCATCACTGGATTTTCAAGATCTTGGGAATGGAGAAGAGAGGAGAGTGAAGACACGTAGAATAAAGGGAAGGAAGAAGAAAAGACAGAAACAAGTTGAGAAGCATAAGTGAAGCCCAGCCATTGTAATATTGGCTTAGAATTTATTTAAAGCATTAAGATGAGAGGTCAGTTCAGAGCACTGGATTAATTCCCCTTTCTTTCTCTCCCTCTCTTTTTCTTACCCTTTTATTAAGAAAATAAAAGAGACTTTGAAATATTAAGAGATAGTGGGATTAGAACCTTCTCCTGCCAGCCCCGGTCTTTCCTCCCCTATTAATTTCCACTTGATTAGAATTCTTTTTGAAGTATTTAAATATGAACAATAGAAAATAGAATGGTGAGTTATTGAATATCAGTTAGACGGTATTAATATAATCATGGTTCCCATTGACTATATAGATACTTCATCTATATGCATAGTTTCCATTAGGAATAAAGTACATATCCCTTCTCTCCTACCTCAAGTAATTATGATTTTTTAAAAACTATGCTGAAGCTCTGAAAAGTTAATAGCCGATTTGCAAATCCTCAGCTTAAAATATTTAATTTAAGAAATAAGTTAGAACTGTAAGAAATGAAGATTTATTTATTTATTTAAAGGCACGGGAGAGTTCCCTAACACTAAACTCTTAAAACAAGGAGGGCGTTTGGCACTTGCCTGCCTTCAAAAAGAGCCATGACTCTTTGGATGGAAGCTCTGGAGCTCTGAGAAACCGTCTTCACTTAGGGGCTGTGCGTAAAGAGGCTGATACGGGTATTCACAAGTTCTTCAGAAACACACAGAAAATGTGTCCATGCGAAATGCAGCAGTTTAGTCTTCCTTTAATAACACAGGCCTCACCACTGGCTAGTCCTGACATTGGTTTCCACGCTGACGATTTGATCTGAAGGCCCTCGAGGAACAAAACAGGGTCTATTTAATGCATGGAGTTGGGGCTTTCTAAGATGATCATTATGGAATTCCTAGGGTTTCTAGCAAAAGGACCCATGACTCTAAAAATAAATTCTTTGATAAACAGTAACTCACAACGTTTTTTTTTTTTTTTGGGGGGGGGGGTTGGTAATCCTAGAAATGTCACTGGGTTTATAAATACTATCTTTTAATACTAGAATGAACTACTTGAGGTTCCAAATGTTTAACTGACTGACAAGTAAAATATTCTTTACAAATCCTTCCACCCAAACTATGCAAATCAATTTTGTTATTTTCAACATGTAGATGAGTATATTTCTTTCGGCACATATAAAAACTGAGTTCCTGTCACAAATGTAGGGAAAGACATATAGACACAAGGCTTATTTTGAAAAGAGTTTGGACTCCTTAGCAATGTTAGAAATAGTAGAAAAATATAAGGCAATGGGTGAAGTGGGGAACCAGGTTATAGAAATGGAGATAGAAAAGGAGAAATTCAGCTCTCTGTGTCAGGACAAAGTAGAAGATTACCAGCTTGAACAAGGAAAATATTTGACTCACATTATCCCTTAGCGTTTTAGAAAAGGGACGTCTAAGTCCCTCGTGAGCCCCCTACCTTGTAAATACTGCTGCACCACAGAGTTAGTCTCATGAATTATATAGGTAGTGATAAACAAAGAGACCCAAAGCCACAGCAAATTGCAGATGTTAGCAAGGTGTCAGGATAAGTACCAGGCTCCTCTACCTAGCCTGTAGTACCTGATTCAAATTTGTACCTCAACAAAACATTAGGCATCATTGGATCACTGTTAAATTACCAGACTCCTGCATGCTAAGCTTGAAAATGTTACAGGTCTAGCCATTAAGGAAACCCGTTTTGTTGCATCCAGATACATAAAGGTGCACCTTCCAATGTCTGATGAAGTCTCCATTGGAGAGGTACTTCTGGGCTACTCTGATGAATGGATGAGCACCATCATTTCTCAGAGACCAGGGTAGTGTCTTCCATATGCTCACATCTCAGAGTTCCACGCAGAAAATTAATCAATATATATTTTTCTGTTGAAATGATGTAATCAAAATTTAATGAACATATTTTATATATCTGATGCAGCACTTTCTGAGCAAGGGAACAATAACAAAACAACAACAACAACAGTGAAACATAGTTAGACATTGGGAAAGAATACCAGAGAATGCTTTAAATTAGAATTGCCTAGAAAATTTTAGTATTATTTGCACCCTGTGTCTGGAACCTAGGCGATTGGATACTATGCTGATCACACAAAGTAAGCAAAATAACCTCTCTGGACTTTCCTCATTCTGCTAGCTCAGTAGTCAGCTATCTCACCTGCTCCAGGGAGTGTATATCAGGGCAACTTCATGGGAGTATGACCTGAGCGTAGCACAGGGTCCACGCTTACATAGGCTCATGCTCGGTTTAATGCTCACTGTTGCTAATTGAGATTCTTAACAACTTTTGAACAAGGATCCCACATCTTCCTTTTGCACTGGACTTCACTAATTATGTAGCTGGTCCAAGCCCCACGTCTGCCACTTGAGGGGCTGATTGTTCCAAAATGAATTAAAGCTACAGATTTTTTTTTTCTAATTCACCTGGAATTTCTCCCCTGTTTTTGCCAGACTCTTGAGTTTAAACCATGGGAATTCTGTTTCTGAGCTTTATCTCCATGTTTCTCCTTCGAGTGAGGCTATATGTGACAGGATAGCACAAACTGAAATAGAGTTTAAGATTCTCCCTTAGAATCCTGTTGCTCTTTTCTGTGCTAGAACCTTCTAATCCTGGAAAACTGCTTGACCATTACCTACTGGCCACACTGGACATGACGGTTTGAAAATCCTGTGGGATCTGTGTGCAATTCAAGAGGGAGTGTTTGCAATTGCTAACTATTCAGCACCATAGCTGTCGCAGGGCAATGAAACATGGCTGGCCTCAGACACATGGCCATCAGCATCCGAGGGCTGTATCCTCAAAGAGCCTTCAGGGTCCTTCTCATCAAATCTTCAGAAGAGATGAGGAAACAGGAGCTTGGGGTTGGGAAGGATTTGCCCAAGTTTGATGCTGGAAATTTATAGACAATGAGGGCTGGGACTGGCTTCTGTGTCTCTTCTAGTTCCCTGTGTTTCCTCATCGCCTTTGTTGGAGGTTTAGTTGTATGAAGTAGGTCTAACACTACCCCCCTAATGGGAGTGGGTCAGAAACCATCAGAACTGAAGTCATGTCAGATTCAATTCCTTCTGTTTGGGGGCAAATATTCATGAAGATTCAAAATAGGACCCGAGAGCTAGAATCCTAAGCACAGGTATATTCACCTTCCTATGCAGCAGACCAGGGATTACCCAATCATGGAGCTAGCCCTTAAGGAAGGACTGGTAGTAAATAGCTTCTCTCTAGAAGCCCATGGTCAAAAGAGATCTTTTGAAGGCCCAGATAAGTCTCACCTTGTCTTAGATGATGATCCTAAACTTCCATCATTTCCTGATACTGTTGATTTCACCAGCATCTGCACCATAAGGTCCAGAACTTGACTATTACATTCTTGTGTTATTAATCTATTGTTGATCTACCTGTGTTAATTTTGGCACAAGTTTATATCCTTTGAGGTCAGAACCAGTTCTGAAATATCTTCTGGGTCTGAACAAGTATCCTTGCTAACTTCATTCACCCACAGGGGGAAAGAAAAAAGGCTTCAAACAATGGGTGAGAGAAGTGCATAACTGAAAAACAGCCTGGGTTGACTGATGCCGGCCCCTCCCCCTGCTCACACATATACACACTTGGAAGGAATTAGACAGGTCTTTGATGCACAGTCAGAGCTTTTAGGCCTTACCTCTGCCACATCTCCTGGAGTCCAAAAGTGAAAGATAAAAAAGAGGGAGGCATAAAACAGTGTTGTCACAGCCACCAAACCCTTCCACTGTGCCTATTCTGATTCTGCTTCGACAAGGCAGGAAATCTAGGCTTCCAGCCCCACTGAGAAAGGTTAACTAACAAAATCCCTCTTATATCCCTGCTCCCTGTTGTCTCCAGGTGGCTTTAAGATAACCTATCTTTGGACTGAATTCACATCTTTTGTCTTTGAAATTGTGATTGTCGAGCTGGCGTGAATTTCTAAATTTAATTAACTCTGGAAATTTGCTTTTATCAAATCCTAGCTGAAAGAGAGAGAGAGAGAGAGAGAGAGAGAGAGAGAGAGAGAGAGATCTCCCAAAGTCAACAGATCACAGGCAGGAAAATAAAAAGAGAAATAGAAAATACCATGAAAGAATGGCTGTGGGTCTTTTGTTTTTTGTTTTTATAACAGGTTTTGAAAGCCAAGCGTAAGGTAATGTAGAAAATTCTATGGAACAACTACACAACTGGAGAAAAGGAAGGGACAAAATGCAATTGTCCCCTTTCTGGTTTCTCAATAGAAAACGGGGGAAAAAATGAAACAAGAAAAACAGAATTATTCTCAAAACCTCTCATGATAAAAAGAATCAGTTGGTGAGCAGTATTACTAGCTTGGAGCTAGAAAAAAAAATCATTTCTGAAGTGCATGTTTAGAGAGAGGTTTTTTTAATGTAATAAAAATGGAAAAGAATTTGGGGGTGGGATCGGGGGAGGCTGATTCTGTCTTCAGGCTCTGGGCAAAGATGCCTCATCCTATCCTTTCAGCAACCCATTATCAGGCCTCTCTCCTTTGCATTATTCTCCAGCAACCTTATCAGACACAAGCATCGCCTCAGATGCTGCTACTGGAGTCTTGTAATTGTCCCTGGTTAGAGCTCAATAGCACCTTGAACCATCAGAGCAATCTCAGCTTTTTAGAAAAGGTCTCCACAAGGAGATGCAGTAAGAGAATTTGCCTGTGGCTATGTGAGTTCTTTAATAGCGAACTCTCCTCTGCCAGCCCTCGCTGCAGAGCCTGTGGAGAGATGAGAAGTCTCCTTATTTATCACAGGGCTCTTCTGAGTGCCTGTTAGGCAATGATCATATTATTTATTACCAGGTGTGTGGTGCTGTGGGGGCAGGGTGGGAAATGATTTCTTTAATGGGCCTTTGGCAGACACAGGGGCTTTGGAGACCAAGGTGGAGAAGCAGAGGAAGAAAATGTGAAGACTTGGAAGGACCAGAAGGGGTTTGCTGTGCTGCTTAAAGGCAATACATACTAGCATGTACAGTAAACATAATTTATAGCAAATATATGCTATACATGATTAATTATGTTAATTAAGGCATAAAGGGGAGGGTGTGCTATTCAAGTGTGTATCTGCAGTCATATCACTGAGGGCTCGCAGGTTTAAGGAAGGCTTTTAACTTTTAGCAGGTTTACTGTACTCCTCCCTCACCCCACCACCCAACCCCACAATGCAGGATTTTTTCCTGCTAGAGAATTAACAGGGTGAGATTGGGGGCCAGCGAACTAAAGTTCTAAAAGTCAAGAAGACTCAGATCTGGGGACCTACACGATCAAAAAGTACCAAGCCCCTAGAGGCTCACACTATCCAGATCAGGGGTTCTTAATTTAAACGAATCAGCCAGGTTCCCCTCCACCCCCAGCCCCCATACATAAATAACATCAAGAGACTAACTAGGCCACACTGACTTTGGAGTCTTGGAGAAAAAGATCTTGTCGGAATTCCTTCATCAGATTAGATGGAAGCTCAGGCCAGTGGTCCCTGGATCAGCAGACTTCTCTGGGCAAACCAAGAGATGGGCAGGAGGTGGTAGGTTCTGGGTAGCGCTGCCAGGTCAGTATCTACTCATCTTTTCTATGCTGGTTGTCTGGTCCTCCAGACACTGTTTTCTCCCAAGTGCCCTCCTCCTCCCAGTCTCCCAGCTGAACAGGACAACTGAGCTAGGGAAGTCTTTACTGAAAATTGTGTTATCCATCCATGGGGACTAAGTACAACAGATCTCCAAAAGTGAAGGAGATTCTTTCTACCTACAGAGAAGTTACCTGGATTCCCAGAGGAGTTAAGAGATCTACCCAAGGTCACCCAGCTATAAAGTGGCAGACCAGCACTCATATATAAACTGTGGCCTCTAAGTCCATGATTCTTTCCCCTCTTCAGGGGTGGTATGGGTGAGCCCACAGAAGGTTGGGCACTGGGGTACTGGTGCTCTATCTTGCATCTCTTCCCAAGATGATAAGAGCATTTGCAAGTCACTGCAAGGGCTACCCACAGATCCTCCAGCATTTGGTATGGAGTTTTCTGGACTATCCTCACCAGGAAAGGGGCTGTTAGCTTCGGGCTCCTAGGAAAAGGATCTGTCCTGATCCGATGGGCATCTGGTTTGATACCTACTCAGAAGAATAGTAAGTGTGAACCAATAATCGACTCAAAAGCTGAAAAATGGCCAGATATATGTGTGTGCATGAACATGCTTAGAGAAACAGAATCATATACAATAATATACCTTTGCCTTTCCATCAACAATAATAGAAGGTACTTTTCCCCCAAGCCCATCATCCCTGTATCATAAACTGGAAAAAAGTCTTCACCAATCTGAGATTTTGTATGATTACACCTGATTTAAGCTCTCTATAAGAACTTAATACTTTAGACAAGTTTTTGAACTTGAAATATCCAAATTGTGCCTTTATATCTGTTTCATTGTTCAGTAAATTTCCTGAAGAGACCCAGATTTTCCTTTTGGGTTGACAGAGTAGATAACATAGAATTGAGGATTAACTTGTCTAACACAGAAATCTGGAAAATGCTAAGAAAACTTAAGTACCAAGTAACATTGTTATCTTCATGTAAAATTAATTATTAAGCACTTAAATATAACACCTGGCATGTATTATACAAGACTCCTTTCCATCCATTGTCTTACTCAATGCTCAGCACAATCCTAAAACACAGGTTGGTCTCATTAGCTCCACCTCCCTCGTAGAGGAGGAAACTGAGATTCTGGGAGATTATGAATCACGTATCTAAAATTGGGAATCAGCAGTAGTTAAGGGCCCAAACTGGGAGGAGGTGTGGAGGGAGTGTGTTCAATAATCGCCATGCCTTACCCTTAACACTGACCTTGCCTCCCTTGGGCTCCAGTGGGATCTGGAGACACACGAAAAAGCTCACCAATGTGGCCAAGATTTAGAAGAGTCATCTTAATTTGCTTGCTCATCTGTTCTATCAGGTCAGAGGCTAGGGTGACAGTCCTGTTTCCATTGGTGACCATAATTTTCAGGTTTCCCTGGCTACTGCTAAGATCTAACTGGTGTAACCCCAGTTAGAATCCTGAAAGCAGTCAACAAAGATTCATCAGTATAGATTCCCACAATTATTCCTGCACCTCTGACTCAAGAATGACGTAAATCTAATTCAGAGTTGAGGATACAGACAGTCAGCAATTGGGAAAGCCTCCACCACCTCCCTCAGTTGTCTTCTGATGAGAGTGGTCCCTACACAGTTTGAGAGCTATGACGCGAAGGCAGAAACACAAGAACAGGACAGCTACTTGTTTCCCAATATGTCACATCTTTGACAAGTGTTCAAATGTGCAAAGTTTAAAACAGTGGGCCCGAGAATGCAACCCCACGGTCCCAGTGAACAAGAAGTCTCATAGGTTGCCTCTCACTATGTGAGCCCTCACAACACCTGCCCTTGGGCGTTGAGAGGGTGGAAATCCTGAGAGACGGCTGATTCCACTGATGACACTGGCTTAGTATGGGGCCCAGCTCTAGCTATAGGAAAAGCATCGAAATCCCAGAACCAGCCCCAAGAATGCAGGTTCCCACAGCTTAATTGAGGGACCTGAAATGGCATGGTGATTGTGTCCTGTTTAAGTCCATCTTGGCACAGTGTACTGGTCCAAGAACATAGGGTTTTGTGTGTATCCAGGCTTGGTGCCTATCACGTCTCTTCTCCCAGGGTTGAGAACTACCATAAAAATACCCTCTGCCCGCCCCTCCCCCGCAAATTAGCCCTTCCCCATGGGTGCATTATGGGCCTTGTTTTCATGGTCAGTTTCACCCCAGATACAATTTCTCTGGTTACCGCAGGAGGGACACGTGACCCTACCCCAGACCAGCCCAGTCCTCCAGGGTCAAGATCCTAGATTTTACAGACTTAGATGGGAGTTTAAACAGAGTAGAGTTTCAAAGCAGGCCCCCCAGATTAAAAACCAAAATCAATAAAAGTCAAATTGTGAAATGAAGACATTTTCAGAACAAAGGCAGATTAGGTAAATTAGAAGTTAGAGTCAGATGGCCCAGAATAAATGTAGGTGATAATGGACATCCTGGGATTGGGTGGGTGTGAGAAAGCTAACAGTGCAATGGCTAGAGCCACACTCTCAGAGAGAGTTACTGGTGACACGTTGAGGGCTGGCTGGAAGCAGCGGCAGGCCATCACCGGTCTGCTTTTCTCTGCCGCGGCCCTGTTAATGGCTCTGATATACTCCACAGTGGCACCAGTAGTTCCTGTCTGGCCTCTGGTACCTGAGTCCTTACTGTCTTAAGTGGCATTGCAATCTTTAAGACTCTTGATGGGATTCCTTCTCTCTTCCACCCCTCCACTCCTGTCCTGTTGGATCCAGGGTCACCCATACCTATCAGATGTCCAAATGAGGACAGAGGACCGAGTGGCAGAGGCCACTGCAGATCTCCTGACCCTTCAACTCCATGATCCACCCGCCCTTGACGAAGGAGAGCTACCACTTCTTGATTTCGCTCCTGTCTGGCTTGGATCAGTGCACCTTCCAGCTCTGCTGACTCCTATAGGCCCACATCCTGAAGCACAGCTTTCTGAAAAGTCAGGCCGATTAAGCAGAATACCAAGTTCTGGGGAGCTCTACAAGAAATACCCCAATTCCTCACTGCATAACCAAGAGTAAACTTGCATTTCTGGACACTTGAGGGAAATCATATAGAGCTAAGGTAAAATAAACAATTTAAAATAAACAACTAACATTGACCCGTATTTTAAAAAGGAAGAGCAATCACGTATTGGGCTCCCAGAAAGTCCTAGGCAATGTACTAAACACACTGGTTAGAGTTTATCATTTAATCCTTATGACTACCCTGTGATTTAGGACAGTGTTCTTCTATCTGGCACTTGAGGGAACTGAGGCTAGAAAGGTTAAATAATTTGCACCAGTTCACAAAGGTAGGAAGTAGCCAGGATTCAAACCAAGTTCAGCCTAACTTAAAAAACCCATGTCCTTTCCACGAGTCTCTGTATTCTGTGATACATAGGTATAAATTACAGGTAGATATTATGCCAATGACACCCACCCATGTTTGTCTGCCTGCCTGTCTGGAACATTTGACTGTAAACCACTAGAGGGCAAGGATCGGTCTCATTTGTCTCTGTGCAATCTACATCTAAGATGTATGTAAGTGTCTAGCACCAGTGCAGCTTAGTAAATACTGATGCATGACTATCCATTGGAAACCACTTCTGTGTCTAGGAGATGATACATCTTGTTCCTGCTCTCAAGGAATCCCAAATCAGTTCCGAGGCAGGTCCAGAAGAAGCTTAATATTCACTTTAATCCCAAAGATCTGCAAAAGCCACCAGAGAAAACACTTTGGAAAATATTGATTCTTTTTGTGCAAACAGCTTGCTCTTGAAAGAGAATGACTCTGGTATGCTGGTGGTCATTTACCAAACACTTCTATCCCTTTTGCTAAATTTATGAAAGATAAAAATCTGACTAATGTTCCAATGATGCTCCTCTGATTTTCCAGATTCAACCAGAATAAAAATGGTCAGCATTTAAGAAGTCCCTGCTTGCCTCAAGCACAGGAATGTAGATATTTTAAATCTCATTTTTTTGAAGGACAGTTCCTCTGTCCTCTAGAACATGAGCTGTGGCTTTCATCTTCACTTCCTGAGCAAAGGCTCTCTTTCCTGTAATAATGTCACCCCCTACTGAAAGTTGAGGCTGTTTATGCTTCTGTTTCTTAAAGGCAAGGTGCTTGGCACTGAACAAACTACAATTACTAGCACTCATGGCCAGGAATAAGGCCTCTGTTTTTAATGTCTCTCCGCTGGGCTTAGAATAGGGCTGTGCACATGGTGTGGGTTTCATTAATGTATTGTTAGCAGATTAATTTTGGCAACTCTGTGTCCTCATGGAAACAGCTGCCTGGCCTATAAATGTGCATGTCCCAGCCTTTGAGTTCCACACAGGCACAGCACACACTGACCCCACATTCTGGGGAGTAAAAGTAGAGCCAGTTTGTCTTCTACTCTATGTGCCCAATGCCCAGAACAGCACCTGACATACAGGAGACTGCTCTGAAATGTTTGTGAAGCAGGTTTATGAGTAAAAGTCAGGTTTATAAGTATAAAAGAATTATTTTTTAATTTATTCATTTTAGAGAGGAGAGAGAGTGAGAGAGAGAGAGAGAGAGAGAGAGAGAGAGAGTGTGTGTGTGTGTGTGAGAGAGAGAGAGAAAGGGGGAGGAATAGGAAGCATGAACGCCCCTATATGTCTTGACCAAACAAATGCAGGGTTTCAAACAGGCGACCTCAGTGTTCCAGGTCGACGCTTTATCCACTGCACCACCACAGGTCAGGTCAAAAGAATTTTTCTAAAATAAAGTTGTTTCTGTCTATATTAGTCATTGAAGATCACCATAACAAACTCCTATAGAATGGGTGGCCTAAATAACAGAAATTTTTTTCTGGATGTCCGAGATCAGGGTGCCTTCATTGTTGGGTTCTGGTGAGAACTCTCTTACTGGCTTCCAGATGGCTACTTTCTCACTGTGTGCTCACATGGCCTTATCTCAGCCTCTTCCTCTTCAGATAAAGCCACCAACCCTAGTGGACCTAGGGGGTTTAACGCTAAGTGTAACAAGTCAAACAGAGAAAGACAGATATCATATGATTTCACTTATATTATATATGGAATCTAAAACACAGAAAAATAAACAAAACAGAAAGAAATTCATTGATACAGAGAACAAATTGATGGTTGCCAGGTGAGAGAGGGATTGGGGGATGGGTAAAAAAGGTGAAAGGGATTAAGAAGTATAAATTTCCAGTTTTAAAAATAGTCACAGGCTCTGACCAGGTGGTGGCACAGTGGATAGAGCGTCGGACTGGGCTGTGGAGGACCCAGGTTTGAGACCCCGAGGCTGCCAGCTTGAGCGCAGGCTCATCTAGTTTGAGCAAAGCTCACCAGCTTGGACCCAAGGTCGCTGGCTCGAGCAAGGGGTTACTCAGTCTGCTGAAGGCCCATGGTCAATGCACATATGAGAAAGCAATCAATGAACAACTAAGGTGTCACAACAAAAAACTAATGATTGTTGCTTCTCATCTCTCTCTGTTCCTGTCTGTCTGTCTATCTATCTCTTTCTCTCTGACTCTCTCTCTGTGTCTCTGTAAATATAAAAAAAAATAGTCACAGGGATATAAAGTACAGCATAGGGAATATAATTAATAATATTATAATAACTATGTATGCTGTCAGATGGGTACTAGACCTACCAGGGTGATCACTTTGTAAGGTAAACAAATATCTAATCACTATATTGTACACCTGAAACTAATATAATATTATATGTCAACTGTAATTGAAAAAGAATTTTTTAAAAAAGCTACCAACCCTATCAGAGTAGGACTCTACTCTTATGATGTCACAAACCTTAATTATCTCCTAAAAGCGCTATCTCCAAATACAGTCACATTTAGGGCTTCAACACGTGAATGGGGGGGGGGGGGTTACAATTTAATCCACAGGACCATCTCCTCTGTTTCTAGGCTCAAGCCATTCTCTCTGCCATATCACTTATTATCTAACCATAATCATTTTAAGGTATGGCTCAGCAAACAATGGTCCAAAAACCAAATCTAGCCTACCACCTGTTTTTATATGGCCTGCAAACTAAGAATAGATTTATATTTTTAATTATTTGTCAAAAAATCAAATTAGAATATTTTATAACATGTGAAAAATATATAATATTCATATTTGAGTGCCATGCTCATTCAGTTAAATATTGTCTGTAGCCAGAGGCGGATTTAACAGTGGGCGCACCAGGCGTGCGCCCCGGGCCCGACTTCTGAAGAGCCCCGCAAAACCCCAACTTTACACTTTTTTCTCATGTAAGGGGCCTAATATTTTCTTCTGTGCCTGGGGCCTCCACTGACCTTAAACCGCCTCTGTCTGTAGCTACTTTTGCACAATAGCAGAATTGAGTAGTTGGGACAAATCTTTTGACCCACAAAACCTAAAATATTTACTATCTGGCCCTTTACACAAAAATTTATGGAGCCTAGATCTAGATAAGTGGTTCTCTGGGGAAATTGTTAGAAATATAAATTGGCCTCATGTAAGGTGGGTGGCCATGGCCATGCAGGTTCCCATTGGATTTCCGCAGACAGCAAAGGAACTGTGGAGCCAGAGGATGGTGGGCCATTCTAGTTTATTGTAGGCTCACCAAGACAGGTAAGCCAAAAGAAGAAAGAAAAAAATACAGAGAAAGGAAAACCTGCTTTTTACAGCGGAGGACAAGGGATCAGGAAATCAACCACACCTCTCAGTGGACAGACAAGCTTCTGATCTCATCGCCCCTCAGGGGAAGCACTTATATCCTCACCATAGTGCTGTCACTGCTCCTGCACTAATTGCACAAAGGGCTTGCAGCCGATAAACCTGCGAGCAAGCCTAATATGGCTGTTTTCCCCACACCTCATCTACTGAAACAGAAGCTGCGGATGTGGAACCCATCAATTTGAGTTTTTAATAATGTCCCAGGTTCTGATGCACGCTGGAGTTTGAGGACCATGGCTCTAGGCTAGTGGACCACACCCAGAGATAAAGTCAGAAACTAGTCTTCATTAAGCGACTACTATGTGCCTGGCCCCAGACTCTCAGGCTGTAGTTTGATTCAACTAAGAAGAGACCAGAAAAAGACAATGCTAGGGAAATCCCTCCAGAGTCGCTGTTGTTTCCATTGTAAAGTAGCCGCCTGTCATAGAAGAAGCAGAATAAAGCGATCAGAGCATGATAGGCAAGCATCCCAGGGTGGGTTTCCAGGCAAAATGAGTTCTTAAATATTTTATTTTCTCTCCAGTCATTGGCTGATTTTCTATCTGGTTTGGGGCTGAAATAAGACAGCTTGTAAGTAACTGGAGAGGGTGTTTACCCAGTGAATTAGTTCGGCTTTCATTGTGCAAGGGATTAGCGCCTAGCAGTGGATGAGGCTCCGTTTCAGGTTAAAGGGGCTCGCTGTTCGCTAGCTCCAGGCCAGGACTAATTATCATAGGACTGGGGCCATTAAAGGGCTTAACTACCAGTGCCCCCTTCCAGGACTGGATTAGCTGTTCGCCTGCAGCTCTTGGCCGATAACCATTCCCAGGTCCGTCTGCTCTCTTCCGTGATGTGAGCCGGAAAACGCGGCCGAGTCCCAGCGCAGAACTGCCGGGCACGTTCGCACCAGCCTGGGAAGCTCTGCGGCTATGAGGGGCAAGGAATATATTCACCCTTGGGAAGGGGCTAGAGACCGCCAGAGGTCTCTCTCATAAGGAAGGTTTCTGGGAAGATTACAGGAAAGCCTGGGCGAGGGAGGGCTGGGAATGAGGCTCCTGCCCTGCTTCTGGAAAGCCCAGGCGCTGTCAGGGTTCGCCCGAGCCCAGCGGGCTGAGCTGAGCGAGCCGGGCCGGCAGGGGCGGGGCTGGCCCTGTCACTGCGGACTCCTAGGACACCGGGAAAAAGGCACCCGAGCTTTCACTGGTACTATCTCCGCGCCACTCCTTCGGCGCTGACTTTTTCAGAGCCAGAGATGGAATCTGCACAATCGTGGGAGGAGTTTTCTTTTCCCCCTATGCAATGGGGCAAGTACGTTACCTTATCCTCTTAAATCTCAGCTCGTCGTGTATAAAATAAAAATAACAACGTAGTGCCTAGCAAAAGGGTTGTTGGGTGGGTTACAGCATTGGAAGCGCTGGTTCATTTCAGGGCTCAATATGCCAGACCTCTTGTGCTGATGAGCACCACACTGGGAAGCAAGAACCAATGAATATCAGGGCGGATCTCACCAAACACACACACACACACACACACACACACACATACACACACACACCACGAAGATAAACATGTGAGATGATAATGTGTTAGTTAACTTAGATGGGAATTCTTTCACAATGCATATTAAATCATTATGATATATACTTTAAATTTTTTACAATATTGTTAGTTATACCTCAATAAAGCTGGAAAAAAAACCCCAGCAATAACAAAAAGTATGTAAAAGGAGAGACATCTATCTGAAAAAAGTAATAGAAATGGTGAATGAAATGTATATGAAGACCCCTCACAATTATGGTGTAGTCCCCAAGAGGTCAGAGGCCATAGGTTAAGAAGGGCTGTGTCCAACTTTCTACCCCACTGTCTTCACAGAGAGGTCAGTTTCCATTTGCACACATCCAGAGATAGATACTCTGACTACTACACAGCTCAAGCCATTTCAGGACTGTTCTGGTGAGAGAAAATTCTTTTTAAAAACAGTACATATATGAGGGTCACCAAAATAATAGTGATTATTTTTGTTTGACTAGATTTGGATTTCTTTTTCATATTTTTTATCTTCCTAAAAAAAGTTCTATGTTTTACTATTAAAGTCTATAATTAAAATTTTGGTAACTATAGAATGTATCATAATTAAATATTTTGTAACATATTAAACTAAGAACTGATTCTTGTTTTAACCCTTGTTTTACATCTACATGTCTAATATTGCCCACGATGACCCTTCAAGTATGTGAAGTCAGCAGCCAAGTAGGAGCCTCACAGAGAATGGGCTAGTGAAAAATAATGAAATCAGAAGTGACTGCAATCTTCAGATATACAATGCTGCTTCATTTTTCTTCTTCTTTTTAAATCAAGGTATGCTATAGCACAATGCTTTTATTGACATACTTGTGTCCTTTGTGAATTCTTTTTTTTGGGGGGAGGAGAGAGAGAGTGAAAGAGAGACAAGGAGGGAGAGAGAGGGTGAGAAGCATCAATTCACAGTTCCTTTCACTTTAGTTGTGCACTGATTGCTTCCGAGAGAGGGAGAAGAGAGAGAGAGGGAAAAGCATCAACTCCTAGTTGATTTCACTCTAGTAGTACGTGAGCTTCTACCATGTGCCTTGTTTGGGGCTGTGCAAATGTCCCCTTGCTCAAGCCAGTGACCTTAAGCCTTTCATGCCAGCAACCTTTGGGCTCAAGTTGGAGAGCTTTGAGGTTATGTGGACAATTCCCCCTGCTCAAGCCTGCAACCCTGGTGTTTCAAACTGGTGACCTCAGCATTCTGGGTTGAAGCTTTATCCACTGTGCCACCACTGGTCAGCCACTGCTTCATTTTTAAATGGGAGCATCCGGACGGCTTGTGAATACATTTTATTAAGTAACAGCCAAATCTACCCAAGCCACTTGGTCATAATCATTTCAAAATATATTAGTTGAGGTGTTTTTTTTAAAAAAAATTAGTTTAAATATTTAGGAACCAAATAAACACCAAGAATCTTTCTGTTGTCTATTTATTATTTTTTAATTTTTAATAATGTTTGAACACTATTTGGATATTGAAGGAATTTCATGATATGTGGAAAATTTGGATTTAAGTTGTAGCAGAACTGAACCATGGCGATATGTTTAATTTGTGGTTTAAAGAAGACTTCTCAGACTCTGCATTTGGCATGGGGTTGGTTATAAATTAGTAGCCCTCTCCAGCTATTTGCTGAGTGATTTACTTTTTAATCATAGAGTTTCCTAAGACATACTTTTTTGGATTCTGGTAAATGGGTCCAGGAAATAGAGCAATTCAACTGAATTCCTTAAATATTAATTGAGTGCCTGCTAAGTGACACCCTGTGCCAAGGGCAGATAAGGCAAGGAATTTCCAGAAATCACAGTGAGCAAGAGACAGCTCTTATTAGTGATTTGAAGCACTTATAAATCAATAATCTTCATGACTTTACCAAACTCTGCTCAACTCTTATTGGGCTTTATGGAGAGTTAGGCTGATTGAATTCAATGTAAATAAAAAAGGCAAAGCAACTATTGGTATATTGGGAAAGGGGCTGAGTTCTGGAATTTGTTTTAACTGTGTATGTATCTTTTTTAAAAAATAAAAAATATAAGAATGGAATGTTTTCAGGCTATTATTTTAAAAAAACTAACTATCATAGGTCATGATAATGAAATCAAAGTTGGAGTAGGAGTTAGGGTTCAATATTGAACATATTTTAATCACTTCAACAAATATTTGTTGAGCAAATTCCACAAAGAATGGTGCTGGGTGCCATGAGAGACCCAAAGAAGAAGAAGGGGAGGGGAGGTTCTCTACATATAAGGAACTCACAGTTTGGGTGGGAATGGGGACAGAAATAACTGTAACAGAAAGCAGACCATGATAAATACTGAACTACTAGCAAAGTGCTATGGGACTCTGAAGAAATAAGAAATAAGGGAATCTGAGGTTTCTTAGAGGTGGAATGATTGAACAAAACTTAAAAATTTGTTCCTACAACCTTATAAACCTGAGCTAATATATTTTCTATGGCACAGTCATTTGTATCACAATTCCTCCCTTTCTAGAAGGTGTACACAGAGTAAAATGAATGACATCAGAATTTCTCGCTGATTAATCACCTGACACAAAGTGTTATTTGACCTAGAAAAATTGTAAAGGAATAATTTCTGAAGCTATATTTGAGACAGATTCAAAATGTATGCATTTTATTAAGAGCTAATTCAATTATAGGTTAGGTTATGGTAGGCAGATTGAGTCACAGGTTTAAGAAGAGAAATGGAAATTCCACCAAACCATTTGAGGACTGGAGAGGTACAGAAACACTGTAGTGATGACTCAGCAGGAGTCATTCTCACCTGTCCCTAGAATATGCACAGAGGTGCCTGAGAACTCACACTTGGTGACTTATATTCTAACCTAGAAAATGCAGGCACCCCAGGTAATCTTAAACCTCCAGACCAGAGCATCTCCCATTTAATTCCACTGCCTATTTGAAGCTATTAGAATTTGGTGAACAAACTATTCTTGACTATGATTCAAATATAGTTTTTTTTTTTATTTACTGGTTGCAGGAACTTGTATGTCACTTAGACTTTTTGAGGCTCTGTTTCTTTTTTAAAATGGTTACCTTGCAAAATGTTTGTTGTGAGGATTGAGGGAGATATTTATATAAAGCATCTAGCACAGTGCCTTGTATATACTACACACTCAACACATAAGCTACTTGGACTATTATTATGTGTTGCTAACATTTATTCGGCCTTTGATATTTATTAAGTCTCTCCAAAGTGAAAGGCCCAATGTAAGAGACTGAAGTACTGATAACTGGCAAGCTGAATCTGTCTCCACCCATTCATTCAGACCCCTACTTGGTAGGGTAAGAAGTCATAAAGCTTAAATTAGTTACAAATGCAAGTGGTAGTGGTTCAAATTTTGAATTGTGTGAGGATTAAATGAGGATTTGAATAGGATTGTGTGTTAAATAGGATTGTGTGAGGATTAAGTGAGGTAACATATGTAAAATTTTTATTATGGTGTCTGGCAAGAGTAAGTATCAAACAAATGTTGACTATTATCATCATGGGTACTTAACTTTACATTTGTTGTTAGTGAACATAGGTAATCTGCCCTCCTTTTTATGGCCTATTTTGTTTTTATTAAAAGGTGGCATTGACTTCTAGTTGTAGAAAAAAGTACATATTACCATATTTTATTGATTCTAAGTGGCTCATTTTTTACATTTTAACATTGACATCTGAAAATGATGGTGCTCTCATTGCCTGAGCATGTACAAACCTAGAGGATATTCTTGGTGATGGGACTGGACAACTGTAGCCCCTTAACATCTTAATCAGCAAATAGTTTAAAGACCATCTGAGGAAAGAAAATTAGTCTTTGCTGTCATTTGAAAATCTTCCTTTAACAGGTTATGGTCAGATCAAGAAAGCATCAGCATAAATAGTCACACAGTGGACAGCAGCAAGTTGGAATAAAAAGGAAGTAATAATGGCCTGACCAGGCGGTGGCACAATGGATAGAGCATTGGCCTGGGATGCAGAGAACTCAGATTTGACACCCCGAGGTCGCTAGCTTAAGCACCAGCTCATCTGGCTTGAATATGGGCTCACCAGCTTGAATGCAGGATCGCTGGCTTTAGCATGGGATCATAAACATGACCCCATGGTCACTGGCCTGAACTCAAAGGTCACTAACTTGAAGCCCAAGGTCACTGACTTGAGCCTAAATTCACTGGCTTGAGCAAGGGGTCACTTGCACTGCTGGAGCCCCTGGGTCAAGGCACATATAAGAAAGCAATCAACTAAAGTGCTACAACAAAGAATTGATGCTTCTCATCTCTCTCCCTTCCTGTCTGTCTGTTCCTATCCATCTCTCTCTCTGTCTCTCTCTCACTTAGTAAAAGAAAGAAAGAATAAAGTGCTTTCCAAGAACTGTTGCATCACCTACTATCTTAATAAAAGAAAATAATGGTATGAGTAAAAACACAAAAAACAATAATTGTAAGTCAATGATTTAGAAGCATCACTCTAAGTGTAAGGCAGTTTTAAGACTACCTTAATTTTATTTTACTCATATTTTCCTTTTTATGTATGTGTATTACTGATAGCTGATAAAATTCTCTATCTAAAAATATAAGTACTATATAAAAATAGCCTAAGCAATAGAATAGCTTTGTGTTATAGTTTAATTTGCAACACTATTATTACTTTACCGGCCCATCCAAAAATAGCAGTGCACCTTATAATCAGTAGCAATTTAAATTTAATGAAAACCTTCCCATGAAAAACATCAAGAAATGATGGATAGAATATTCAGTTTGTGTGCAAATGAATTCGCAATTAAGAAAAAGAAACATCTAAATGCAAGAAACCAAGAAGAAACTTGAAATGAGAGGGGTTAGCAGGTGAATTTATTTTGGGTTTGCCTTATCTCGAGAGAAGGGGATGTTAATCTTATATGGACTTTGAAACTTCCGTTTGAGTCAGTTTGGGACTTGAGATGAGACTCAAGTGCGGTATCAGGCAGAGAGTCAGGCCTAAGAACCTCTGATAAATTCAGGATCCATGAAAGGCTGTATTTTAAGAAAATCAGGAAAATAATCCACCCCCTGGCACAGGAAGATGATACAGATTTTTCTCTCTTCTTGGGCTCATGCAGGGAGTCAGAGACCTAAAAATTCCAACACATGGACTTAACCTTATGCACCTGTAAGATTTGAATTTATATTGACAGCATTTTCTTAGAATCAAGCTGAAGAACTGATATAAAAATTAGTCCTTCCCTCTCAACAAAATGGGTATAGAAGGAAAATATATCAACATGATAAAGGCCATATATGATAAACCATCAGCCAACATCCTATTAAACGGCATAAAACTGAGGACTTTCTACCTTAAATCAGGAATAAGACAGGGTTGTCCACTCTCTCCACTCTTATTTAACGTGGTGCTAGAAGTTCTGGCCAGAGCAATCAGACAAGACAAAGAAATAAAAGGCATCCATATCGGAAAAGAAGAAGTAAAGGTATCACTTTTTGCTGATGATATGATCCTATACATCGAAAACCCGAAGGACTCCACAAAAAGATTATTAGAAACAATAAACCAATACAGTAAGGTCGCAGGATACAAAATTAACATACAAAAGTCCATAGCCTTTCTATATGCCAACAATGAAATATTAGAAAACGAACTCAAAAAAATAATGCTCTTCACGATTGCAACAAAAAAAATAAAATACCTAGGAATAAACATAACAAAGAACGTAAAGGACCTATATAATGAAAATTACAAAGCATTGTTAAGAGAAATCGAAAAAGATACAATGAGATGGAAAAATATTCCTTGTTCTTGGATAGGAAGAATAAATATAATCAAAATGGCCATATTACCCAAAGCAATATACAAATTTAATGCAATTCCCATCAAAATCCCTATGAGATTTTTTAAAGAAATGGAACAAAAAATCATAAGATTTATATGGAACTATAAAAAACCCCGAATAGCCAAAACAATCCTAAGGAAAAAGAATGAAGCTGGGGGCATTACAATACCTGACTTTAAACTATATTATAAGGCCACGATAATCAAAACAGCATGGTATTGGCAGAAAAATAGACACTCAGACCAATGGAACAGAATAGAAAGCCCAGAAATAAAACCACATATATATGGTCAAATAATGTTTGATAAAGGGGCCAACAACACACAATGGAGAAAAGAAAGCCTCTTCAACAAATGGTGTTGGGAAAACTGGAAAGCCACATGCAAAAGAATGAAACTCGAATATAGCCTGTCCCCGTGTACTAAAATTAATTCAAAATGGATCAAAGACCTAAATATAAGACCTGAAACAATAAAGTACATAGAAGAAGACATAGCTACTAAAATCATGGACCTGGGTTTTAAAGAACATTTTATGAACTTGACTCCAATGGCAAGAGAAGTGAAGGCAAAGATAAATGAATGGGACTATATCAGAATAAAAAGTTTTTGCTCAGCAAGAGAAACTGATATCAAAATAAACAGACAGCCAACTAAATGGGAACTGATATTTTCAAACAACAGCTCAGATAAGGGCCTAATATCCAAAATTTACAAAGAACTCATAAAACTCAACAACAACCAAACAAACAATCCAATAAAAAAATGGGAAGAGGACATGAAGAGACACTTCTCCCAGGAAGAGATACAAATGGCCAACAGATATATGAAAAGATGCTCAGCTTCATTAGTTATTAGAGAAATGCAAATCAAAACTACAATGAGATACCACCTCACTCCTGTTAGATTAGCTATTATCAACAAGACGGGTAATAGCAAATGTTGGAGAGGCTGTGGAGAAAAAGGAACCCTCATTCACTGTTGGTGGGACACTTTATACCAACAAATTGAAACTTAAAGAAAGTAGGCAATTCCTGAAAGTATGAGACTAACAGGCTGCCTGCTGCACTAAGAGGGCCGCTGGTAATTCCAGAAAAATATGACAGCAAAACTGACTCAAAAAAATACTAGAAATCATTAAAAGACTGAATCTGTTAAAAGAAATACACACACACACCAAACCTAAATATAATTCTAAATATTAGCAAAACAAATCTAGTGTTGTTCGTAAATATCATAAATATGAACAAACTGAAAAGAAATAGTTTAATATTAGAAAGTAACTAATTTAATTCATTATAATAACAGAATAAAGGGGGAAACAATATATGATTATCTCAATAGATGTAGAGAAAGTATTCAATGAAATTCAATAGTCATTTGAGAAATTTTGAAGATAAAAACTTTTTAGTAAGTAAGGAGTAGAAGAGTAACTTCTTAATCTATTAAAGCACATCTACTGTGGTAGAATGAAAAATGACCACTCAAAGATATCAGGTCCTAACTCCAGGGACCTATAAATGTTACCTTATTTGGAAAAAAAAAGGTGCAGATCTGATTAAGTTAAAGGTTCTTATGATGGGGAAATTATCTTGGGTTCTCAAGATGAGCCCTAAGTGCCATTACAATTCCCCTTACAGAAAGTCAGAGGGAGATCACACACATGCACACACATACACAGAGGAAAACAAGATGAAAATGGAGGCAGAGATTGGAGAGATGCAGATATAAGCCAAGGAATGCTTGCAGCCACCAGAAGCTGGTGGCTAAATTCTCCTCTAGATCCTTCAGAGGGATTGCGTCCCTGCTGACACCTTGATTTTAACACATTGATACTGATTTTAGATTTCTCATCTTCAGAACTGTGGGAGAATAAGCTTCTGTTGTTTTAAGTCACCCAGTTTGGGGAAATTTATTACAGCAACCTCAGGAAACTAATATATCTACTTAAAAAAAAGTCTATGGTATGCAACATATTTAATGATAAAATGTTAGAATCATTCATTTAAGGAGCAAGACAAAGTTGCCCTGTTCTTCAATATTCTTTTGGAGGTTTTGACCAAGATACTTAGACAATAAAAGAAAGAAAAGGTACAAGCACAAGAAAGAAAGAAATAATTTATTGTTCACAGGGGAAATGATTGTCTATGTAGAAAATCTAAGAGAATTTGTAAACTATTAGAACCAATAAGGAGGTCAGCATGCCTGGTTAATTTAAGAACACAATATTGTTCCACACTATCCATTTACACAAGCATTAAAAACTATAAAGTACCCAAGCATAGATCTAATCAATACATATATACATAGGAAGAAAGTTATAAACCTTTATTAAAGCATGTAAAAGAAGACTTTAGTAAATAAAAGCAGTTACCATGTTCATGAATGGGGAGGCTTCATATTGTAAAGATGTTAATTCTCCCAAGTTATTCTACAATTAAGAACTACATAATTAGGCCCTGGCTGGTTGGCTCAGTGGTAGAGCATTGACTGGGGACGTGTAAGTCCCAGGTTTGATTCCCGGTCAGGGCACACAGGAGAAACAACCATCTGCTTCTCCTCCCCTCCCCTTTCTCTCTCTCTCTTCCCCTCTCACAGTCATGGAGCATGTTGGCCCAGGCACTGAAGAGGGCTCTGTGGAGCCTCTGCCTCAGGTGCTAAAAAATAGTTTGGTTGTGAGCATGGCCCCAGATGGTCAGAGCATCAGCCCCAGATGGGGGTCACCAGGTGGATTGTGATCAGGGTACATGAGGAGTCTATTTCCCCCTTCTCTCAATTAAATAAAAAAATATTTTTAATTTTTTAAAAAAATTTAAAAAAACTACATAATTAAAGATATATAATGATATATGTTTTTAATTTATATACTTAAATTACATGATATAGCATACTCTATATATCTCTATCTTTCATTTATCTGTTAATAAAACTTAAATACTGTTGCTTATTAGCAAATACAAATCTATCACATTTTTTTATGGCTAAATGGCATTGTATTATAGAGATCTGCCATACTTTATTTACCACTCATGTAACAATGGACATTTACATTATTTTCTGTTTTGTTTTTTACTTTTACCAGTAATGCTTAAATACACATTTTGACACATACATACTTGCACAATGTGCAAGTACATCTGAAAATTAAATTCTTAGATGTGGAATTGCTGGGTTAAAATTGCCAGACTGCTCTCTAAAAAGCTTGCATTAATTAGCTATCTCACCAACAGGTGTGAAAATAGTGCTGAACTATTCTGTGTATTTTAAATTTTGATCTGATAGATAAAGCATGATATCTTAGTTTCATCTACATGCATATTTTCATAATTATTAGTAAGGTTGCACACGTATTACAAATAAATTTCCTCCTGTTGTTTATTATCACTTTCATGATTTTATGTTCTTATGTTTAAATTTTTGATGCAAGGAATTCATTTTGATGTAATAAATAAAGTAGTCATCAGGTTTACTTTTTTCCAAATGGCTAATCAGTTGCCCCATCAATCACTGACTTATCCATCACTCTCCCGCCAAATGATAATGCCACATTTAACAAATTAAATGGACGTGGATCTGTTTCTGAACTCTCTTTTCCAGTGGTCTGCTTACTTATGTGCCATTACTAGATTATTTTAATTGCTCTAAGTTTATCATATGTTTTAGTATTTGGTAGAGTGCTCCCTCATAATTTTTCTCTTCAAACTTGTTCTAGCTACCTTCAAATATTTATTTTTCATCTGAAATTTGGAATACTCTTGTCCCAAAAATAGTTTTGTGTTTTTATTGATGTTATAGATTAATTTAGAAATAATGAACATTTAATGTATTGAGTCCTTCTAAGCAAGAACCTAGTCGATCTCATTTAGTCTAGTCTACTGTGTCTTTCAACAAAACTCAAAATTTTTCTTCATATAAGTATGGCATATTTCACAAAGTTTTTCTTTAGTATTTCCTATTTCTTGTTACTATTTTAAATAACATTTTTCCCATCAGTGTTAAAAGTTTGCTTATCCACTGAATAGCTATTTTTTGTGTGTTTAATATTTTAACTAGGCACTTTATTAAACCTCTATTTCCTTTAAAACATTTTCACTTGATTCTCTTGGATTTTCCAGGTTGAAAAGCATATCATATGCTAAAAATAATTATTTTGCCTCTTTTTTTGTCATATTACTTCCTTCCCTTCCTCAGTTGCAAGAGCAATGCTAAATAATGTTGATGGGAGCATCCTTTTAATGTATCCTGCCATAATGGAAATGCTTCTAGTGAAATTAACTATAACACTATACAGTATACACAAATAAACTACATTGTTGTACATATAAAATTATAATAAATTTTCTATTATTATAATAGGACATTTCAGAGAAGGAATGTAAGTTATGTTTTGTTTAAAAACTCCTTTGGGCCCTGGCCGGTTGGCTCAGCAGTAGAGCGTCGGCCTGGCGTGCGGGGGACCCGGGTTTGATTCCCGGCCAGGGCACATAGGAGAAGCGCCCATTTGCTTCTCCACCCCCCCCTTCCTCTCTGTCTCTCTCTTCCCCTCCCGCAGCCAAGGCTCCATTAGAGCAAAGATGGCCCCGGCGCTGGAGATGGCTCTTTGGCCTCTGCCCCAGGCGCTAGAGTGGCTCTGGTCGTGGCAGAGCGATGCCCCGGAGGGGCAGAGCATCGCCCCCTGGTGGGCAGAACATTGCCCCTGGTGGGCGTGCCGGGTGGATCCCGGTGGGGCGCATGCGGGAGTCTGTCTGACTGTTTCTCCCCGTTTCCAGCTTCAGAAAAAAAAAACAAAAAAAACTCCTTTGATCATCTTGAATTTTCTCCTTTTGTTTATTAATATAGGCAATTCTATTAAAATGCTACCTAGTAGCACAATATTCTTGTGTTGTGGATCATTCTACTTCTATTGTACTGCTGAGTTGCATTTGCAAGTAGGCAAAAAAAATTATTTATTATTTTTTACATGATATTCTGGGTAAGTTGATGTGTAGTTTTCTATTTTTATGCCATCTTGGTCAAATTCTTTTGTCAAAGTTATTCACATTTTACAGACAGAATTTGAAAGAGTTATTTCTCTTTTCATGGTTTAGAACAGTTTACATAGTATTGGAATTTAATTTGTCTTGATTATTTGATTGCTCTCACCTCTGAAACCATTTCAGTTAATACACTTCCTTTGAGGTAGATTTTGGCAACATATGTTTTCATAGAAAAGTCATTATTTAATTCAGGTGTCTAATTTATTTGCATAGTGTCAAAGAAAGCTCATGCTATATGTTGTTGAGTTCCTTCATTATTTAAGATTACTTCCCCACCCATTTCCAATTTTGTGCTAGTTCCTATTTACTTGACTACAATACCCAGCTTCATCTATTTCAGAGCCTTTTTAAAAGATTGGCTTTTAGATATTTTAATTAGGGCAAAAGCTAAGCGGATATAACAAAAAGACCTCAAAGTACAGATAAAAGTTAAACCAGATAGCAATTTTGTTCTCTTTCATAAAGCAGTGCAGCTGCTCCGGGGTGGTCAGAGCTGTTCCCCAAAACATCCAAGAAGGCAGGCTTGTCACCAGAGGGCACTTTCTTCATCTGTATGGCCACAAGCAATTTCTGCCCATTTCCAGAATAGGAAAGGAAAAAAGGAGGAAACCCAAAGCAAGACATTTCTTTTAGGATCATAGTTGGAAAATCATTGATTTAAAATTTCTTTTCAGCTAACCGAGATCAGTCACCACAAAGTCAACATCACCAGCTACACTTCCTGCAAACATAGTGTGGCCTTATCTCCTTGCTCGATCCTCCTGCCTCTCTGCCCGTGCCTGAGACAGGATCCGGAGAGGCCACCGCAGAATGCCTACACACCTGAGCTTGTTTTCGTAAGGAAGGAAATGAATTTGGGTTCTGTGGGATGGGCCACCTCTTTTAAAGAGCGTTGAGCACTGAGATCTGCAGAAGCACGTGTTTATTTTTCCTTTACCCATGCCCAATTTTTAAGACATTTGGCAGCCACTTTTTATGGCATTGCTTTAGAGTTGTGTCTTGTTCCGGCTTTCACCTAATTTGGAAAGTTTTTCTGTTTTGTTTTGTTGTTGTTGTTTCTATTGAATTTATTAGGGTGACAAGACAGACTCATACATAGACAACTATGGGGGAGCAGGAGAGGCTGGCAAGGGAGGTGGAAGGACAGAGCAAAACAGACAAGAAAACTCATGGGCACAGAGAGCAGTGTTTTTAGTTTTTTATTCCTCGTGTTATTTTTATTTCTCAGATGAGTGAGTCAGATATACCTTTCCTAACAGAAAATAAAGTCTTGAATATCTTGTTTCCAAGAACTATTTTAGTTCCAAATTTTTTTATACTGAAATATTTCAAAAATTTGGTTCTCCTAACATATCAGTTAGGGTAGGTTAGGGTATGACACTGTAACAAACACCCCCTATCTCATTGGCAGGGACACAGGTTTATGGAACATCACCTCTTAACTACTGTTGTTCACCATGCCAGACAGAATAGCAGCAGCACACACTGATTCTTAAAGTTTCTGCTTACATCTCAATCAGCAAAGCAAATTCCATGGCCACCACTGACTTCAAGTAGCTAAGGAAGCAAAATCTTGTAATATTCCCAAAGGAAACAGCCCTAATGATTTTCATATTCAAATTTTCTCATGGCAGATCTTGGGTTCACAGCCTGGGTTCATGCAAGATCTGGCCCCATATATGTTTCCATTCTGGAGTTTTTTCATCCCTTCACTATTTGCTTTTAGGTTTTTAAGAAGTCTCAAGATTTCCAGAATTCTGTTCTGTGGTGCCTGCCACACAAGCACACAGTGACATTCTTTTCTCAGATAAAATTTTTTAAGAACTAAATCTAAGTGGCCGTCATAAGGTAAGCAAGGAAACTCTTAGAAGCTTGAAAACAGTTCTACCGGGTCTTCTGAGTTTTGCGGCTCCTTGGACAAGTTGAAGAGCATGTCCTATGCGATTGTCTTGCTCTTGTTGGGATAGCTCTAGAAAACTTGAATTTACCTCAAAGTAATAGAATATTCTGAGTTCAGAATTCTTGAAAATGAATCCATAGGGGGTGGCGGGTGGTCTGACTCTGGTGTTCTTGTATCTTAGGTATGTCATCTTATCTGAAGGAGGCCATCTAAGGGTCAATTCCTCTACAAAGGGCTTGTCATGTGCAGGGATACCTTGGGGATAAATTTGCCAGTCTAGAGCATAGGCAGAAGATGTTTCAGTGAGATAAAGTCAGTCCCAGATTCCTTATCCTCCACTATTCAAAATATATTTTTATCTTGTTTTATTTTCTATTCATATTTAGCTCTGTTACGTGTAGGCTCTTGTGTTGCAAATACTCAGCAAACTTAAATATATGATGCCTATAAATCCCATTTCATATTCTGCTCAAAACCCCTCATTCAAATGCTGACTTCCTTTTAAAGTCTAGGATAAGTCCACTGTAGAGGTTCTGTGCGGTTGACCTTATAAAGGGATGAAAATCAGGCCAATAAAAACTGTCTCCATGTCTCTTAACTGCAGGCCAGTTCAGGAGCATAAATTAATCCTGACCTTGGGTGAAGCACTATTTCAGCTGAGACTAAAGGAGCTTCTTTTCAATTCATTTATGTATTTAAGCATTCTTGGCGATTTCAAAAAAATCAGTCCTTGGCACTATTGAAAAAAAGTAGCATGCCAACCTGAAAGCTTATTGGAGAATGTGCATCTTCACAATCCTGGAAACCCTTACGGCAGCAGCAAATGTGTTACTGTTTCTTTGATATATTCTGGCCTATGAGGGCTTGTGTGAAAGTAGAAGAATGCCACTCATCACCCCTGGGTCTTTCCCAGTCACTGTGAACAGGAATCATGGTGATCAGTTTGACCCATACAACTGTCAGAATAGTTCTGAGAGCCATACAACCAGTTGTGGAGAAACTCAGGCTTATGTTATTAATGGAAAATAAACTCAGAGTTTGTATAAAAACTCAGCTTTGACAATATTAGCTGTTTAAATTGCAGTATGTTCTAATAGATAATCCAAATAAAGCTTTAAATGGAGGGAAAATGTTCAGTTTTAGGATTTCAAGAGACAGGATTGCAGTATATTAATAAGCATAGGCTCTGGAACCAGATTGCCTAGGTTCACATAGCAGCTGTGCTCTATAATCTTGGGCAATTTACTGAACACTTTAGGCCTCAGTTTTCTTATCTGTAACATGAGAGTAATAATTCTACCTATCTCATAAGATTGTTGTAAGAATTAATATATAAAAAAACACTTAATATAGTGCCTGACAGTGTTTAATACATGTTAGCCATTATTATTGTTGTTGTTGTTATTGTTTTTATTACTGTTATTATTACTATTCTTACTATTAGTTACCACAAGTAGGGCACAAAGCAGACTGAAGGCATGGTTTACAGTTCGCTTTCCTGCTGGGCACTCTCTACAATTTATCTTATTTAATTCTTTCATAATAATGTGTCATAAATATACTTTATGTGCTCATTTATACTAGTTTGATTGTTTGTTTCAGTCACTTATTCAGTACATATTTATTGAGTGCCTATTTTATTCCATGTTCTGAGAATCTGAGAATAAAGCAGTAAGAAAAACAAAGAAACAAACAAAGGCTGTGTCTTCATGAAACTTACATTCAAGGAGAGGAACACAGAGACTAACTGGAAATTAAATAGGCAAAATGTTAGAGTGTGCAGATCATAGTAAGTGCAATGAAGCATCATTAAAAAGGAGAGGTGAATGGGGAGAGGTAAGGGTGAGGGTGTTGCAATTTCAAGTAGACTGGTGAGTGAGGAAAATGAGGTTTGAGCAGAGACCTGAAGGATGGGAGGGCACGGGGCACAAATCTATCAGTGGTACCAGCATCCCAGGGAGACAGAATGCAGAAATCCAAAGTGACAGTGACCTGGAGTATTTGAGAAAAACATCAAAGGCATGACATGAATGCAGTAATGTGTACATGATGGAGGTCTAGGGGTGTGATGGATTTTGTAAAGTCTCTGTCTTGAGTGGCTAGAAAACCATTGCTTTTTTTTTTTAAAGACTACATTTGTTTCACTAAAGATTTAAATATATTGTGCTAAAAGATTTATTTAGCAGTTATAAAACTGTCATTTCATATATTTTATTTGGGGTGTGTGTGTGTGTGTGTGTAAAAGGTCTACTTTAGGCTCAGAGTTCAGGGAAGGCTTCTTTGGGAAGAGATATTTGAGCTGACACCTGAGTGACATAAGGGGACATGTTAAGGACTCAGGAGAGAGCATCAGTCTGGCATGTGGAATTCCTGGTTTTGATTCCTGGCCAGGGCACACAGGAGAAGCGCCCATCTGCTTCTCCATTCTTCCCTCTCTCCTTTCTCTCTCTCGCTCTCTTCCCCTCCTGCAGTAAAGGCTCCATTGAAGCAAAGTTGGCCCAGGCGCTGAGGATAGCTCCATGGCCTCCACCTCAGGTGCTAAATGGCTTCAGTTGCAAAGGAGCAACACCCCAGATGGGCAGAGCATCACCCCCTAGTGGGCTTGCCAGTGGATCCTAGTCCGGTGCATGCAGTAGTCTGTCTCTCTGCCTCTCCACTTGTCGCTTCAAAAAATTAAAAACAAAAACAAAAAAAGAACACAGGACAGCCTTCCAGACAGAGGAAGCAGTTAGTACAAAGGGTCTCAGGTGAAACCTACTCATCATATTCAAGAAACAGGAGGAAGACCAATGGGATTGAAGCAAGTCAGGGAGAGGTTGGTGGTGTTGTGATCACAAAGGGCCTTGAGGCCCATGCAAGGAAGACTGGATGGCCCTATGGTCCTATTTTCCAAGATTCTACTGCATTCAATTTTCATTATAATTACATTGCAAAATGTTTGAGGTCAGTGGTCATTGCTTTTGTTTTTTCCAGATTCCAGATGAGTTTATATTGGATACTTGGGTTAGTATTTGTGAATTAATTTATTTGCTCACCATGTGAATTATAACTAAAACTACTGCATGCTCTTTCTTAAATCACACTCACTATTCCTCCCCATAACAATAAGAGATTCTTTCACTTTAAGGATTTGATGTTCCCTGTATCACTGCTACTCTTGAATTCTGGAAGTTTTGCTTTCTACTGTTTGACAGGCAGCATAATTTTTAGAAAGGAAAGTTGAGACTTGTTGGGAAAGATCCTCTTGAATAACCAAATCCTAAAAAATATATATATCACCCCTCTCATTGACATTTATCAGACAGACATTGGACACATGCTGTGTACCAGTCCCTATGCTAGGCCTTGGTGGCATTACATTCATTGCTATAAGCACAGCCTCCATGGTTAGACTGTCAGGGTGCAGATTCTGGCTCTGCCAAGTGTAAGCTGCAGGATTTGGGATAAGTTAGCTAACCAGCCTTATCTTATACTTCCTCTCCTGTAAAATGGGGTTGATGATAAAACCTGCTTTATAAGTAGTGGTAAGAATAAAAAGAGATGACACATATAAAGCACTTGAATAATGCCTGACACAATTTTGCATAATCACTCAAAAATTTGCCTGGGGTATAAGGATTTGCAATATTTGTGTTAAACTCATGAATCCTAGAAAATGGCAGCAGTCCTCCAAAAGGCCAGAGTCTGTCCATGTTGGACGTGCACTGGGACCTAGGGGTGAGGGGTGGGTGGGCTTTACAAAACGTCAGCATGAGCTAGAGCTGCATAGAAACAACTCTGCATGGCGAAACATCTTGAAGCAGTGTTGATGTCAGTCCTTATTGCTTGCCCATCTTTTCATTTAACAGTTGATTAAAATCATGGCAGGAAAGAACTGGAGGTTAGGGTGTGTCACTCTTTACTTCTCTATCATTACATTGTACTAGCACCCTGGAACTAGGGCAATAGAAAGACAATTTTTATAAGACCAGTAAATAACCTTCAAGCAGATAGAGATTAATTACATAATGAATGGTGTATTGCTAATTATTTTCCATCTCTACAAGGAACAGACATGGAAGTAGGTTTGACATTCCTACCAAATACAGGAGAGAGAGAAGTTAGCGACTGGGAAGAACTTCCTGACAAGGGGGCTATTAAAGGCTGTAATGTGTTATTGAGGGTAGTGAAGAATTCTCTTACTAGAAAAAGTTGTAGGATAGGAGGGCTAGTTGTTTATCTGGAATGGTTGAGTCAGTCCTGCTTGGTGGCAGTGGATGAAGAAGGTTTCCCAGCAGCCTGTGGATGCAGTGAGATGGACAATGGTGCTGAACAGATGTGTCCTGAGTTCTCATTCTGTGCCAGAAGTGCTAGGTGCTATGGATACAAAGCTGAACCAGAAATGGCCTGCCCTGAGTGCACTCAGCGTGTAGAGCCAAGTGTCCCAGGAAATCAAAGGGTAATGGGGTGTAGTGAAGTTGAAGACCATGGGGAACTGCAGGTGACCAACCATTGTTTCCCATAGTAGACCTTGGACACCTAGTAGATGTGCCCCAAGACTGAGAACCTGAGCAGGACCTGCCCATTCAGCATGCCCAAGTGAATGAGACAAATCTTCATGGTTCCTGTTAAATATGTGGCCATAAGGGTGACCCTTCAGCTAGTCAATCTCGTCTCTGGTCAGTGGACCTGTGGACGTAACATCACAATCAAAGTCTTATCCAGGTAACTCTCACCCCATTCTTATATCTCACTGGTAGGAGAGCTTAAGATCTAAGATTCCCCACTCCCACCTTCTCATCCCTTTCCAATTCACTGAAAAGAAGTTGTCATGGACGATCTATTTGGCTCTAAGAATGAACAATCCTGATGGCACCAGCCTCTCATCTTTCTGGGGCAATACAGTCCTTGTTATAAGGATAGGCTTTAGGAAACAGAAAGGACTGTCACTTTCTGAGTGACTGGGCCTACTTAATTAATTCCCCCAAAGATCAATTTATGCATCTGCAAGGAAATGAGAGAGGATATGATGGCACTTACTCAGAACCCAGAAAATAAGAAGAACTCAATAAATTGCAATGATGTTTATATTAGAGGAGTAGAAGTATTCCATTGACTAAAGCCATAGGACCCTTCCTTCTATTTGATTTGGCTATGGTGTCTGCTGATTCAGTCTTGGTGTGGGAGGAGTGTGACTAATTGCCCTTAATTTGCCATGGGATTCAAGATTCATATTCTCTAAAACAAAACAAAACAAAACAAAAAAACCAGGAAGGATTTGTGGGCAGCCTTCAGTGGTCCCTGAGATGGATGGTCCCTAGGAGAATGACCCCACAGAATGGAAGAAAAACAAATTGTGGAGCCCCAAGGATGCCAATATTTTATGGTCAAGTTTGGTAATGGCAATGTTTTCTTCTGTTGATGTGTGTATTGCTAAAACATTTGGTACCTATCAGTTTTTTAAATCTGTACTACAAATTCTGTAATTATTAGAAATACTTCGCGCCAATAACCTTCTATGTCTCTGTGTGTATATTGATACACACAACCCCTTTGACTATTTGGGGATGCCTTCCTAAAGATGCTTCTGGAAAACGGAACAGTGTTTAAAATGTAATATTTGGAATCCCAAAGCACAGTTATTATCTGTTCTTAGTATTCTCTGAGCCATGCAATGCCTAGCTGCAACTTTTCCACTGCCCCCAGTGTACACAGCACTTATTAGACAGAGAGCCTGTCAGAATCAGACGTCCCCCTGGGAATAGCCTATTTGATTCCAGAAATTCTTTGAAACCACTTTCAACTGCTGAGATGTTTTCCACTTTCCCTCTGGAGGTTCAACCACAGACTCCTCCCCTTCTTCTTCCTCCTGGTGGGACCCTCTCATCTCTCTCTCTCTCCCACAACCCTTTCGATCCTGCCTCCACACAAAGGCTGGCTTGTTTTCCTGGTCAGCACCATTTCCTTCTGTTTCCCCCTCCAGTTCTTGTCCTCAGTACCCGCTTATTAGTAGTTCGAGTAGAGCATGGGAAATCGGGTGTATTGTATTTTATCCGTGTGTGTGTGTGTGTGTGTGTGTGTGTGTGTGTGTGTGCGCGTGCACGCACGTGCACCGAGGGTGTGGAAGAGAGATGAGGGTGTGATAAATGGGGACACAGCAACCTTAGTGTCACATGCTCAGCCACTGATGGGGTGACACAGGCTGTTTTGTTCTTCTCAGCTGCTCCTTCCAGTAACATGTGGAACAAATGTTTCTTTTGGACCGTGATGAGGTAGTGTGGATAGGTCTGTAGCATCATTGCATTTGGACTCTCAGCTGGTTTTATTTCCTATTGAACCTTTAATGGAAACGCATACACAGCAAGTCAAGGCCTGTCCCTTTTTCCTTTTTTCTTTTCTTTTTTTTTTTTTTTATTTCTTCCAGGAGTGCTGATGATAAGAAAAGCGATGTCTAAATCTTCTTAATGGTGTTTATGCAAGCAGTTTTGCTTAGCTGCAGACTGCACGGCCCCCTCCCCATCCTCACTCCCCTCCCATCACCCTGCTAATATTGCTGCTTCATTCCTTTCCCTGTTGGCTATTACTATGGACTACAGCAAATCTAAAACTAAATAATCCCCTTAGTGTCAAGTTTTCGGGGCTGAGCAAATAAATCTAACGAAATGCATTATCTAGGCAGAGGAGGCTGTTGTAAGGGGGAAAAGATGAAAGCTATTTTATTTTAAGGCAGAGAATAAACTGTCGGATCATTTGAGGCTCAATTGTAATTTTAAGTATTGTTATTTTATTTTACTTAACTACTGTACAAGGCCTTTTTTCTGTTGTAATTAAAGGCCCTGCAAAGCTTCTAAAGGCCAGAATTAAAGAGAGAAAGAGGGAATGAGGGTCTGGTGAGGGAGTTATGCAAATTCCTTCCAGTCCCGATAGTTCTAATATTCTGAACAGACAGGGATCCTGGGAATAAACAATGTCTTCCATTCTTCTCTCTGCACTGTCTCACATCTAGGATGGGAACAGGGGAAAGAGTACAGGGATTGGCAGAACAGAGAAATGGAAAGTTTCATTTATTTACAAGAGGAAATCCCAGGCTCTCTATGGTCTGCAGGAAAGCAGTTTTCCATGCAGAAAGCAAGGAGTAGTGTCCAGTTGCAATCTAACCACGTCCAGGGCAGCCTTAGGGTCTAGTAGGGCCATGAGTGAGCCTCTGAGTGAGCGGGGCTGAGGCCCTGCATACCAGGTTGCTCCTGGTTCCTTCTTCCGTTGGCTCTTACTAGCTTGGTTTATTCTAAACATCCCCCAGAGAGGCCCAGTTCAGTGAGGCCTGGTCTTGGAGCATCATGATTCTAGAACCACAGTTGTACCCAAGATGTATAAAAATGGCCACCAAACAGATGAAGCAACTGAGTCCTTGCAACAAGAACCTTCTAAAGAAAGTAGTCTCAGACCTGTTATGTTAACTTTTGACAACTTACATTTTTTAACAGGTTTCCAAGTGGTGCAGATGTTATTATTTAGGGACCACACTTTGAGAACCACTGGTTTAATGTGGTTAGCAGGCAGGTGTGGGGCTGGGGATTTCTCCTTGTGGCCTTTCACTGCTTATAGGAGAGGGAAATCTCTCTACTAATCTCTTCAGACTTCTCTTAATGGTTCTTTATCCAGAACTGGTTTACATGCCTCCCTCAAAACTAATCATGATATTAACCAACCACAATTCATTTCCTGAAGCTGGACAAATGCCAGTCCAACCAAAGATAAGTTTCTGTCACAGAATCAGTACATAGGTTTTCTATCTCTAGCACTTGGTCACATGTATCATCTCTCTTCCACTTCACAACCTATGAGGTAAGAAGAATCAGGAATAATTGAATTGAGAGCCCTTTTCAGTGTCAATTGTGATCCCCTAAGATGTAGCAAAATATTCTTTCCCAATGTCATTGTTCCATGAAGTCAGCAGCCTTTCTGTACTATCTGGCATATAAGGGGGAAGTCAGATCTGGGCCATTAGAACAATTCAATCAGCCTTTCCTTAATATTTTGTCTAACAGGACCTGATTTAAGGATGGAGCTCCTTAACTATGCTTTATTAATCTCTAGAAAGTTTCCTGTGGACTCATGGGCACAATTAAGTATTTGATTTCTACAAATATTAAAATTGGAATTAGTGCAGTCTAAGAACCTCAGCTTCCAAATTAAGAGAGTAACCTGGAATTATTAATGATAGATGATCTCATTCTGATATTTTTGTCTTTCTTCAACAGGTTCTATGGGCTTCACTAACATTTTATTAATATTTTTCATATCCTACCTCAGTTGCATTATATTACGGCTAGTATGGTCAGGTCATTTCCTTGAGGCCACACAATAGAGCAAGAGTTATAAAGTTTTAGAATGGCCACCTAAAGAATATTCCATAGGAAATAAACTGTGTGTGTTATTACCCTAAACATCTGATGATCACTTACTTCTCTAGGCAATAACCACTCTATAAATTAAGAATTAATATTATAGTAGTTATAACTTGTATACTGTGATTCCCAATATGTACTGAACTCCAAAATATTAACCCCAAAACAGTATAAAATCCTAGAATAGCTGACCCTGCTAAATTATCCTGGTTGCCCTTCTTGTCTCATTCTTTTGGCCTTCTTGAACTTGAAGACAAACAATATCCATTATCTCTAGTAAACTGGATTTGGGAAGATAAATTTTATTTTATTTTATTTTATTTTATTTATTTATTTTTTAATTTTTCTGAAGCTGGAAACGGGGAGGCAGTCAGACAGACTCCCACATGCGCCCGACCGGGATCCACCCGGCATGCCCACCAGGGGGTGATGCTCTGCCTATCCGGGGCGTCGCTCTGTCACGACCAGAGCCACTCTAGCGCCTGAGGCAGAGGCCAAGGAGCCATCCCCAGCGCCCGGGCCATCTTTTTGCTCCAATGGAGCCTTGGCTGCGGGAGGGGAAGAGAGAGACAGAGAGGAAGGAGGGGGGGTGGAGAAGCAGATGGGCGCTTCTCCTGTGTGCCCTGGTCGGGAATCGAACTCGGGACTCCTGCACGCCAGGCCGACGCTCTACCACTGAACCAACCGGCCAGGGCCGGGAAGATGAATTTTAAAATGTCAAAGATTATGCCAAGGCCCTGGCTGGTTGGCTCAGTGGAAGAGGGTCAACCACGTGTGAAAATCCTGGTTTGATTCCTGGTCAGGGCACACAGGAGAAGTGACCACTGGCTTCTCCCCCATCCTCTCCTCCTTCTTTCTTTCTCTCTCTCTCTCTTCTCTCCTGCAGCCATGGCTCAATTGATTTGAGCATGTTGGCCTCAGGTGCTGATGATGGCTCCATGGAGCCTCTACCTCAGGTGCTAAAAATAGCTTGGTTGCAAGCATTGGCACAGATGGGCAGAGCATCAGTGCCAGATGGAAGTCACTGGGTGGATCCCAGTCAGGGTGCATGCAGGAGTCTGTCTGTTCCCCCTCCTCTCACTTAAATTTATTTTTTTTAATTTTTTCAAATTATTTATTTATTTATTTAATAAGTGAGAGGCGAGGAGGCAGAGAGACAGACTCTTGCATGTATCCTGACCAGCATTCACCTGTCAAGCCCTCTATGGTGCAATGTTCTGCCTATCTGGGGCTGCTGCTCTGTTGCTCAGCAACTGAGCTATTTTAGGACCTGAAGCAAGGCCATGGAGCCATCCTCAGTGCCCAGAGCCAACTTCATTCGAGCCATGGCTGTGGGAGGAGAAGAGAGAGAGAGAAAGGGAGAGGGATGGGTGGAGAAGTAGATGGTGGCGTCTCCTGTGTGCCCTGACTGGGAATCAAACCTGGGACTTCCACACGCCAGGCCAATGCTCTAATGCTGAGCCAATGAGCCAGGGCTCACTTAAATTAGAAAAAACAAAAACAACCACAAGAACAGATTATGCCATGATTTTCCTCAAAGACAAAGAGATTAAAGAAATAGGCAGTAAGGAAGGTAACCACTCATTTTGAAAAATAGTTCTGGCTCTTCTGTTTTATAATGAAACAGGCATAAATTAACCTTAACACCTCTGAAAAAGGGAAAGATTATACAGTCACTCAGATGAAGGTTTAGATAACTTGGGAAGATGCTTTCACTACTAATAATGTACCTTTTTAAAAAAGAAGAATCTGATTAATTCCTTTAAAACTCTTTTTAGCTTAGAACAAGATGTCACAGTGATTAACTTAAAGGCATAAGCAAGAATAAGATTGCATCCTAAGAAAATTCACTTTTTTTTCCACTTGAATTTCTAAATATATAGTTGAAGGCTGGTTGATGTTCACTATCTGTCCTCACAATAAAGTAGCCTGTTAAGTCAAAGCACAGAGAGGAAATGTGAATTGCCTCCTAGGAGCAATTATTCTAATACAAAGAAACTTCCCTCCAAAGGTAGAAAGTTGTATCTGCTGAGGAAAACCTACTTCAATACTCCAAATCTCTAAACCCATTTTTTTTTCAGTGAAAACTGATATCTTTCTAATGTTACTTCAGCACAAAGATCCAAACTTGAAATTAGGGTAAAACGGAAGCCTAGTCAGAGCCTTGGCTGAGGCTTAAACCGGGTTGTCAAATACAGAGTGACATGCTAACAATGTACATCTAAAGGCTGCCCACTGCAGACATTGCTAATTAATCAAAGAGCTCGCAGTTCTTCTCAACACAAGGCTCTAGTCATGTAGGTGCTGTTCAATTTGGTAGCCACTAGCTACATGTAGCAATTGAGCCCTTGAAATGTGGCTAGTCTGAACTGAGATGTGCTTAAATGTAAAACAAACAACAGATTTTCAAGATTTAGTTAAAAATATAAAATATTTCATTAATACTTTAACATCATTGAAGATTTTAAATATACTGAGTTAAATATATAAAGTAGTCCCCCCTTATCCATGGTTTCACTCCCCATAGTTTCAGTTACTTGCAATCCATCATGGTCCAAAATCTTAAAATATTCCAGAAGTAAACAATCCACAGGTTGTAACCTGCACACTGTTCTGAGTAACATAAGGAAATCTGGTGCTCTCTCTCTCCTACCTAAGATGTAATCATCTCTCTGTCCAGCATATCAACGTTACAAACCATATCCATTCATTAATCATTTAATAGCCAGTTCAGATATCAGATCAATTGTTGTGGTAGTATGGTAAATAGTATGGTAAATATATTCAAGTAACCCTTATTTTACTTAATAATGCCACATTCACATACTTTTGCTACAGTATTTTGTTATAATTGCCCTATTTTATAATTAGTTATTGCTTCTAGATGCTTACTATGCTTAATTTGTAAAGTAAAACTTGAATCATAGGTATGTATATACAGGGAAAAACATATAGGGCTTAACACTACCCACTATTTCAGGCATCCACTGGGGGTTTTGGAATGTATCCCTGTAGATGGGGTTGGGGGCTACTCTGTGTATATAGACACAGTATAATTCATTGTATCAGTTTCTTTCTATTTTAAAAATATAATAAAAAAATATAATAACTTCTAGAAAATTTTAAATTACAGATGATAATGTATGTGGTCAAATGATCTTTCGAAGAGTGTCAAGGCTATGTAGGGTAATGGGGAAGGGACAGTCTCTTCAACGAACGGTGCTGAGAAAACTGGATATCCACATGTAAAGATAATGAAGTTGGACCCTTACCTTACACTATATCCAAAAATTAACTCACAATGGCTTAATATAGATCTAGACACAAGACCTGGAACTATAAACCATCTCAGAGAAAACAGAGCGGGAAAGCTTTATGACATTGGATTTGCCAGTAATTTCTTAGCTATGACACCAAGATCACAGGCAACAAAATAAAAAACAGACAAATGAGGCTATATCAAATTTAAAAGTTTCTGTACAACAAAAGAAATGATAAAAGTCAACCTATGGAATGGAATAAAATATTTGCAAATCATATATCTGATAAAGGTCAAATATCCAGAATATATAAAGGACTACTATATTTCAACAACCACAAAACAAATAATCCAATTAAAAAATGGGCAAAGGATTTGAATAGACATTTCTCCAAAGAAGATATGCAAATTGCCATCAAGCATATGAACAGATATTCAACTGCCCTAATCATCAAGGAAATGCAAATCAGAACCACAATGAGACAAAACCACCTTACACCTATTAGGATGGCCATTGTATAAATAAATAACAAGTAACAAATATTGACAATGATGTAGAGAAATTGGAATCCTTGTTCACTTTTGGTGGTAGTATAAAATGATGTAGCCGCTATAGAAAACCATATGGAGGTTCCTCAAAAAATTTAAAATAGAACTCATATGATCCAGCAATCCCACTTCTCGGTATATATTCAAAAGAATCAAAAGCAGGATCTTGAAGAGATATTTGCATACTTCTGTTCATTTCAGCATTATTCACAACACCCAAGATGCAGAAGCAACCTAAGTGCCCACTGATGAATGAACGGATAAAGAAAATGTGATACATACATAAAATAGAACATTATGCAGCCTTAAAAAAGAAGCAAGTCTTGTCACATGCCTTAACACTCATGAATCTGGTGGATAGTATGTTGAGTGAAATAAGACAGTCACAAAGGACAAGTGCAGTCTAATTCCATGTATACGAAGTATCTAAAATAGTTAAAATAATAGAAACAGAAAGGAAAAGAGCAGTTGCCAAGAACTGGAAGAGGAGATAGGAGAAATTAGTGTTTAATGGGTATAAGTTTCAGTTTTCTAAGATGAAAAAATTCTGGAGAACCTTTACATAACCTAGCTCATATTATCATAATTTTAAGTGCACTGTACACTTAAAATGGTTAAGATGGTGAAGTTTATGTTATGTGTTTTTAACCACAATTTAAAAAATTATGTATGTGGCTCACCTTTGTCTCCCATATTTCTATCAGCACTTCCCCAGAGATCTACTGCCTGTCAGTCAGAGTTGGCACACAAGACAAAACCTCTTGGCCAAACCAGGCCTGAGCAGTATGTACATAGTGTCTGTTTCCCAGATATATTGCTAAATTGAGATTTTCCACTTGATACTTTAAAGCAGCGGTTCTCAACCTGTGGGTGGCGACCCCGGCGGAGGTCGAACGACCAAAACACAGGGGTCGCCTAAAGCCATCGGAAAATTCCACAGGTTGAGAACCGCTGCTTTAAAGAATGTTTTATTAGAACAGTTGGTTATAAAGGATTTTTTAAATCTAAAACTGTAAGACAATAAATATATGGCATATAACTTTGTAATTTGGATATCAGATTATAGGGACAATAAAAAAGAGACTAAAGATCATTTGGCGGAGATTTCGTAGTTCACCAATGCGAGAGCTTAGGCCTGGGTGGGCGATGACAGAGAGGCTTTCCTAAGATCCTGCAGGGCTCTCTGAGCCCAAACCCCACTCCTGATGCTCCCCACTGCCCCCCCCCCCCAGCAATGAGTCATTGTTCTGACTCAATTCATTAACTCATAGACTGTAACCAGGTGGTTTTGTAATATACTGTACTTTCCTCAACTTAGAGCTGGAAGGTCTTCCTGTGGTCCTTGTTTAACCATCTCATAGCCCAGGGGTTGGGAACCTATGGCTCACCAGCCAGATGTGGCTCTTTTGATGGCTGCATTTGGCTCGCAGACAAATCTTTAATAAAAAAAAATAATGTTAAAAATAGAAAACATTCTCATGTATTACAATCCATTCATTTCCTACTACTCATGTTCATGGTTGCGGGTGGCTGGAGCCAATCACAGCTGTCCTCCGGGACAACACCAAGTTTTTATTGGTAAATGCTTAACGTACACGGGTTGTTGTATGGCTCTCATGGAATTACATTTTAAAATATGTGGCGTCCATGGCTCTCTCGGCCAAAAAGGTTCCTGACCCCTGTCATAGCCCTTTCATTCTCTGAGTTGTTCCCTGGGACCATAGAACAGAAGCAGTTTATCTTTCTATCACGCCTTTACCCTCTGCCTCCCTGGTCATAGTGAGAGAATGAAGTTCACACAGGTGTGTCTCTCTATGATAGTGTGCATCACCAGGACTGATTTCCCATTACAGGTTTTCTTGCAAGTAAACCATCATAAACAAAAGAAGAAATACATCTCTCATTCCTTAATTTTTCCCTCTTCCATCCGGATAAGTTTCTATCTGTAGAAATTAACAACCAGCTGCAGGGCTTCAGTGGTTCCCTTGGCAACTACTCTGTCACAAACTTTCTTTAAACACAAACTTCTTTTTGTTATAGGGACTGTGTTCATTTCTAGTGAAGAAACTTTATAGTAACATTTTAAACAGGTTGGAACAGATCTGGAACCAGGTTGTTGGGGGGGGGTTGTTTTTATTTATTTATGTTTTGTTTTTGTTTTTTTTTACTGGTTTCATTCCATTTTTTTGTTGTTGGGACCTGGAGACCTAAAAATCTGTATCTCTCAGAGGAATAAAGACATTTCTCTCACCTTGATTCCCTTTAGACTATCTAGCAGAGTCCCCTTCTGTGCCAAGAAGGTTCAATAGGTTTGGTAGGAGACACTTGTGACACTGTCATCTGGGTCTCAGAAATGGAGTTAGGAGTAAGGGGCAAATTTTTTTTTTAAGGAACAAAGCTTAGGTATTTTTTTAAGATGCTGATTTAGTAGGTTATTGAAAATGCTGCCCACATAGCCTTTTAACCCTCAAAGATATCAGATAACTTTTTTCTTGCAGTGAGATGAAGTGGCTGTCATTATCTCCGAAGGTCTGTATCATATTGGAATCTGTCAGTGCAGGTCAGGGAGTCCACGGTGCTCTGGGCCCAGCTCCGGGACTGAATTACATTTCCCCAGCACAATGGCTGCAGAATGGGTGGGTGCTTTGTCATTTAAACTGCATAAAGAGGCAGAAATTGATTTTTATTGTGGATCTTCATATCTAATAAAGCTCCAAGGGGCTCTTTTCTTCTCCGATTGAATAGCCATTGAATGCTTTCAATCTAGTTCTGTGTTTCATGCCTAAACTGAATAGCGAGAAGGCAGAAAATAGATGGGGGAAAAGAGGCCAAGTCACTTTCTAGATTGAAAAGGATATGGCAGAGAAATAAATAAATAAAAAATAAAATAAAATAAGACTATTTGGGAAAGCATTTAAGTGGAAAGGGGAACTTTCTTGATGCTCTGGGGAAAATTGCTTTTTGAGGTGAGCATGCATGTGTCTGTGCACACGTGTCTGTGTACACACTGCACACGTGTGCAGATCTACTTGTAGGTGTGTGGGGGCAATTGGAGTATTTTATGTGCATCTTAAAATACTCCAATTTTATTTATGGTTAACTGGCCCAGAGCTAAACTGCCGACCACAAGCTTAACTCTCAGAGCCCACACTGACTGTCTTCAGGGCTCCTGGGCCAAAGATATTTCAGCCAGAGCAGGCCCCTGGATCAGAGGTGGGGAGAGGAGGAATGTAATATTTATTGTTCCAGGTTCTTGTCCGACACCTGCAGAAGCCTGGTAAATCTCTCAATTGAATAATCTAGAAGGGAAAAAATTTTCTTGATACCTCCACCTGTTAAATCCTGCCTTCTCTCCCTGAATGGGGCTTTCTAGGACCCACAAGGCTTTTGACTTTTTACCCCAGTCAATCTTTTAAAAGCATCCTGATTCTTCAGTGCTCTACAAGTATTCGTGCTTTCAACCATGGACCAGGGATGTCCAGCTCGACAAGAGTGCACACAACACCTTCTCTGCACGCAGCCCTGCACTAGAGACACAATCCTCCCTGTGCGGATAGCCAGGCTTCCGATGTTGCCTCCCCAGTATCCATTCTACCTTCTTCTGTCAATAGCCCCCCTGTTCATTCAGGAATCCTCCTCTACTCTCTCAGGTCAGTGATCCAATGGGACCCACTGTCTCCAACCCTAAGTAAACTCATTAATCATTTTTCTCTAGCCACTTTGATTAGTCTAGGCCAGGGGTAGTCACCCTTTTATTCCTACCGCCTACTTTTGTATCTCTGTTAGTAGTAAAATTTTCTAACCACCCACTGGTTCCACAGTAATGGTGATTTATAAAGTAAGGAGGTTACTTTACTTTATAAAATTTATAAAGCAGAGTTACAGCAAGTTAAAGCATATAATAATAATTACTTACCAAGTACTTCCTGTCAGATTTTTGCTAAGTTTGGCAGAATAAATCTTTTTATTATTATTATTTTTTTTATTTTATTTTTCTGAAGCTGGAAACAGGAAGAGACAGTCAGACAGACTCCCGCATGCGCCCGACCGAGATCCACCCGGCACGCCCACCAGGGGTGATGCTCTGCCCAACAGGGGGCGATGCTCTGCCCCTCCGGGGCGTCGCTCTGCTGCAACCAGAGCCACTCTAGCGCCTGGGGCAGAGGCCAAGGAGCCATCCCCAGCGCCCGGGCCATCTTTGCTCCAATGGAGCCTTGGCTGCGGGAGGGGAAGAGAGAGACAGAGAGGAAGGAGGGGGGGTGGAGAAGCAAGTGGGCACTTCTCCTATGTGCCCTGGCCGGGAATCGAACCCGGGTCCCCCACACGCCAGGCCGACGCTCTACCGCTGAGCCAACCGGCCAGGGCTAGAATAAATCTTTATAAAACAACTTACTATAGTTAAATCCATCTTTTTATGTATGCTTTGGTTGCTCCACTACCACCCACCATGAAAGCTGGAACACCCACTAGTGGGTGGGAGGGACCAGATTGACTACCACTGGTCTAGGCTGATGCAAATGACCTAAACTCACCTAATCGGAATAATACATTTGCAGAATCTAGGAGAAAAGAGACCCTCTTATCCTGGACTAGAACCTGGAGCTGCTGCTACCACCATGTTGATGCCACGTGGAGAATAGAACCTTCCTTGAGAATAGGACCATCACACAGAGGAGAGAAGTCCCATGCTGAGAGCTGAAGCAGAATCAGGAATTCCTGGATCCAACGGTACCTGAAGCTCTAGATCTATTCCTACATTTTCTACTAAAATATTCCCTTTGTACTCAGTTAAATTGGCTTTGAGTTTTGTTTCTTGAAAAGAAAAAAGAGCTTACTTATACAATAGATAACTATTATTTGTAGAATGGTGTTTAAGCTTAGGAAGTCCTTTTCACATACATAATCTCATTTGATGTAATCATATAAATACCTTCATGAGGAAGAATGTATTCACAAGCCTAAAAAATCTTTTTCATATAAAAATGCTATATTTGAAAAATAATGAAAGTAAGATCTAGAGCAGGGGTCCCCAAACTACGGCCCGCGGGCCACATGCGGCCCCCTGAGGCCATTTATCCGGCCCCTGCCGCACTTCCGGAAGGGGCACCTCTTTCATTGGTGGTCAGTGAGAGGAGCATAGTTCCCATTGAAATACTGGTCAGTTTGTTGATTTAAATTCACTTGTTCTTTACTTTAAATATTGTATTTGTTCCCGTTTTGTTTTTTTACTTTAAAATAAGATATGTGCAGTGTGCATAGGGATTTGTTCATAGTTTTTTTTTATAGTCCGGCCCTCCAACGGTCTGAGGGACAGTGAACTGGCCCCCTGTGTAAAAAGTTTGGGGACTCCTGATCTAGAGAGAGGCTAAGTGACATTACAATTTGAAGCAGCATTTCTTTTTTTAAAACTTTTTAAATTATTATTAATTTTAATGAGGTGACATTGATAAATTAGGGTACATATGTTCAGAGAAAACATATCCAGGTTATTTTGACATTTGATTATGTTGTATACCCATCACCCAAAGTCAGATTGTCTTCCGTCACCTTCTATCTGATTTTCTTTGTACCCCTCCCCTTCACCCCCTCGCCTTCCCCACCCCCCAGTAACCACCACCCTCTTGTCCATGTCTCTGAGTCTCATTTTTATGTCCCACCTATGTATGGAATCATATAGTTCTTAGTTTTTTCTGATTTACTTATTTCACTCAGTATAATGTTATCAAGGTCCATCCATGTTGTTGTAAATGATCGTGTCATCATTTCTTATGGCTGAGTAGTATTCCATAGTATATATGTACCAAGCTTTTTAATCCACTCATCCACTGACAGACACTTGGGCTGTTTCCAGATCTTCGCTATTGTGAACAATGCTGCCATAAACAAGGGGGTGCATTTCTCCTTTTGAAACAGTGCAATGATGTTCTTGGGATATATTCCTAAAAGGGGGATAGCTGGGTCAAAAGGCAGTTCAATTTTTAATTTTTTGAGGAATCTCCATACTGTTTTCCACAGTGGCTGCACCAGTCTGCATTCTCACCAGCAGTGCAGGACGGTTCCCTTTTCTCCACATCCTCGCCAGCACTTATTCTGTGTTGCTGTGCTGATGAGCGCCATTCTGATTGGTGTGAGTTGATATCTCATTGTGGTTTTAATTTGCATTTCTATAATCATTAGTGATGTTGAACATTTTTTCATATGCCTATTGGCCATCTGTATGTCCTCTTTGAAGAAGTATCTATTCATTTCTTTCGCCCATTTTTTTGATTGGATTGTTTGTCTTCCTGGTGTTGAGTTTTACAAGTTCTTTATAAATTTTGGTTATTAACCCCTTATCAGACATATTGTCGAATATGTTCTCCCATTGTGTAGTTTGTCTTTTTATTCAGTTCTTATTGTCTTTAGGTGTGCAAAAGCTTTTTAGTTTGATATAGTCCCATTTGTTTTTCCTGTCTTTTATTTCACTTGTCCGTGGAGATAAATTGGCAAATATATTGCTGCGAGAGATGTCAGAGAGCTTACTGCCTATGTTTTCTTCTAAGATGCTTATGGTTTCATGGCTTACATTTAAGTCTTTTATCCATTTTGAGTTTATTTTTGTGAATGGTGTAAGTTGGTGGTCTAGTTTCATTTTTTTGCAGGTGGATGTCCAATTTTCCCAACACCATTTGTTAAAGAGGCTGTCTTTACTTTCAAATAAACAACTTGACCCTACATCTAAAAGGACTAGAAAAAGAACAGCAAGTAAAGCCCAGAGGTAGTAGAAGGAAGAAAATAATAAAGATCAGAGTGGAAATAAATGATATAGAGGCTAAAGAAACAATACAGAGGATCAAAGAAACCAAGAGCTGGTTCTTTGAAAAGGTAAACAACATCAATGAACCTTTATCAGACTCACCAAGAAAAAAAGAGGACTCAAATAAATAAAATTAGAAAGGAAGAGTGGAGAAATAACAACTGACACAACAGAAATACAAAATATTGTAAGAAAATACTATGAAGAACTATATGCCAAAAAATTAGACAACCTAGATAGACAAAATGAAAAAATTCCTTGAAACATATAATCTTCCAAAAATTAATCTGGAAGAATCAGAAAACCTAAACAGACCGATTACAACAAATGAGATCAAAACAGTTATCAAAAAACTCCCAAAAAACAAAAGTCCTGGGCCAGATGGCTTCACAAGTGAATTCTACCAAATATTCGAAGATGAACTAGCTCCTATCCTTCTCAAGCTATTTCAAAAAATTCAAGAGGAAGGAAGACTTCCAAGCTCCTTTTATGAGGTGAGCATAATTCTGATTCCAAAATCAGACAAAGACAGTGCAAAGAAAGAAAATTATAGGCCAATATCCCGGATGAATTTAGATGCTAAATTCTCAACAAAATATTAGCAAACCAGATCCAGCAATATATGAAAAAAATTATACATCATGATCAAGTGGGATTTATTCTGGAGAGGCAAGGCTGATACACTATTTGCAAATCAATCAATGTGATTCATCACATAAACAAAAGGAAGGAGAAAAACCACATGATAATTTCAATAGACGCAGAAAAAGCATTTGATAAAATCCAGCACCCATTCATGATCAAAACTCTCAGCAAAGTGGGAATACAAGGAACATACCTCAACATGATAAAGGCCATCTATGACAAACCCACAGCCAACATCATACTCAAAGAGCAAAAATTAAAAGCAATCCCCTTAAGATCAGGAACAAGGCAGGGGTGCCCCCTTTCACCACTCTTATTCAACATAGTTCTGGAAGTCCTAGCCATAGCAATCAGACAAAAAGAAAAAATAAAAGGCATCCAAATTGTAAAAAAAGAAGTAAAACTATCATTATTTGCAGATGATATAATATCGTATATAGAAAACCCTAAAGTCTCAGTCAAAAAACTTCTGGACCTGATAAATGAATTCAGCAAGGTAGCAGGATATAAAATTAATACTCAGAAATCAGAGGCATTTTTATACACCAACAATGAACTGTCAGAAAAAGAAATTAAGGAAACAGTCCCCTTCACTACTGCAACCAATAAAATAAAGTACTACCTGACCAGGCGGTGGCGTAGTGGATAGAGTGTCGGACTGGGATGCCAAGGACCCAGGTTCGAGACCCTGAGGTCGCCAGCTTGAATGCGGGCTCATCTGCTTTGAGCAAAACTCACCAGCTTAGACCCAAGGTCGCTGGTTCAAGCAAGGGGTTACTCGGTCTGCTGAAGGCCCGCAGTCAAGGCACATATGAGAAAGCAATCAATGAACAGCTAAGATGTCACAATGCGCAACAAAAAAGTAATGATTGATGCTTCTTATCTCTTCGTTCCTTTCTGTCTGTCCCTGTCTATTCCTCTCTCTGACTCTCTCTCTCTGTCTCTGCAAAAAAATAAATAAATAAAAATAAATAAATAAATAAAGTACTTAGGAGTAAATTTAACCAAGGAGATTAAAGACTTGTACTTGGAAAATTATAAAACATTAATAAAAGAAATCAAGGAAGATACAAACAAGTGGAAGCATATACCGTGCTCATGGTTAGAAAGAATAAACATCATTAAAATGTCTATATTACCCAAAGCAATTTATAAATTCAATGCAAGACCAATTAAAATACCAATGACATACTTCAAAGATATAGAGCACATATTCCAAAAATTTATATGGAAACAAAAAAGAACATGAATAAATAGCCTCAGCAATCTTGAAGCAGCTTTTCTAAAACCTGACTCAGTCCCCCTCAGACTTGCCCCTGCACCCATGAACTCTATCTCAGATGGGCATGCCCATTCACCTTGGGGTCTAAAAGAGAAACTCAGGAGTAAAACAAGACTTCTTCCTTTGTAGCATCTCCCATATCCAGTAAGTCACCAGATCCTTAGGTTTAATCTCTGTAACATCCCTGGAATCTGCCCCTCCTCTCCATTTTCACCTTCACACAGATGGCCTGCTAGCTGCAGCCTGCTCTCCACCTCATCCATTCTGGCCCATCCTTCTCAGGGCTTTTGGAAGAAGGTTTCTGCAACTGAACCCTACTTAGGTGCTTCCTGTATCTGAAATCTCTCCCTGGAACTCCAGGAGGTTTAGGATTCATTTAAAACATATTCCCTGGCACAATGTTTTTCTAATTATTTTGTCTCTTTTCACATCAGGATCCAGCACACACACCAGTCATTGAAATAAAATGTTCAATATAATACTTCTTATATGAAATATTTTTATGTTATTTTCCATTCTATTCTTTTCAATTCAACTCCATTCTCTATTTCTTTTTAAATGTTGGTCATGACTCTCTCAATTGGGTGTTCTTAACATAAGGTCAATGGATACTTTCATGGGGGTTGTGAATATATTTCATAGGGTACATAAGTTATAAGGGGAAAACTTACACCTCCATCTTTGCTAGCTGAAACAAATTCAGTGTTTCCTTTTATTATTAATGTAGGCAAGAAACTACAGTAGTATCATTATTACCTATGATATTATCACTTATAGAACTCACAGATATGTTTAGATCATTGAATGCATCTTGAAATAGTGTTCATACTCATCACTACTTTAAAATTAAGCTCTAGTTTTCCCAACGAATTCTTCCCCCCTCTCTTTACCTATTATGTTTGCCTTGGTCTTGCCCTCTCCATTCTCCATGTCTCGTTTATTTCTAGACTGTGACACATCTGCATGCGTGCTCAACCTCACACACAAACACATAATGAAGCTCATATACAAATGTAGTTTTGAGCACATCGCCGCAAATATTCATTTGTATTTCACACATTCATTCACACATGATCACACATCCATTTACAAGTGGACATACCCATAAACATACTATACCTCCACGTACATACAATTTCCTAGATGTGCTTCTTAGAAAGAACATTCACATAGTTTTCCTCTCTATGACATGCCCTGGAACTCTGGGGCCTTTCCAAAGTCATTTCTTTTTAGATACTTTGACCAGCACCCCAATGACTATTAATAATGAATGGTTTAGAGCGGTGTTTCCCAACGTGGGGCCCACGCCCCACAGGGGGGCAATTCAATAGTTAAGGGGGGCAATTTGAAAATGGACTCGACACGACTTTAACTCTTTCGCCCCAGGCCATTTAAATGCAATGCTAGATATCGGTGTCAAATTTAACAAAAGATGCAATTCTTAAATAATTGCGGTAAATAATTATTAAGTATAATTTCGTTTGACGAGACCAAAATATCAACTGGGTGATTGGCGTCGTCAAGTAAACTTCGTCCTGGGTTCACCGCGGAGCGTGCCGTCTGCCGCGGGGAACCCCGGACGTTTTAAAAACTCGCTAAACAACGCAGTTATTCTCACCTAATTGGCCCATTGCAACTTCTGTAGTGTTTCACATCATTCAGTTGGTGTTAATTTGAAATAAGTGTCAGTCAAAACTGTTGTAAAAGCTCATTGATTTAATAAATATACATATATATATAGTATAGATATAATTGGTAAGTATTTGATTTTATTTTTATCAATATTAAACTCTTTATTAAGTACTTCTTGCATCAGGGCTAGAAAGCACTAATATTTTATAAATATTATTGGGGCTATAATAGTGCATGCACGACAGTTTTAATTTTAGAAGCATAACTTCCCAGAAAATTTTGTCAAGTGGAAAAAATATAGATACCTTTTGATTTGCGGTGGTAGTGTAGTAAATGTGTTATATACATTTAAATAAATATGAATTTTTAGTATACGTTTACTCTATGTCACATTGAATATATTTTAACACATTTTAATATTATATTAGTTTTTAATTGATCTTATTTTTATTTCTTATAGCCCATAGTAAAATGAGTGGTGCAAGCAAGAAAATAACTTATCAATATTCGGAGGAATATTTAAAATTTGGGTTCATACCGCTGTTCACGATGAGCGGATTCCTTTTTGTCTTTTATGCCAGCAATGCTTGACCAACGAATCAATGAAACGAGGTTGTCTTGAGGCGCATTTGAGGGCAAAACATAGTGCTCATATTAATTCAGATTTGAGTTACTTTAAAACTTTAAAGAAAATTTTTGAAAAAGAACAACATTAAAGTCTCTATTTACTGCTCATACTTCAACTAATAATCGTGTTCTTGAGGCTAGTTATCAAATTTCTTTATTCATTGCTAAAACTGGAGAAAATCACACTATAGGAGAGAATTTAATAAAACCGTCAATATCAGCATTTCTTAAAACGGTTCTTGAAAAAGATGACAAAGATGTAAAAGCTATGCCACTCAGTGACAATACTGTTAGTAGAAGAATAGACAAAATGAGTGAGGATATTGAAAAACAACTTATTGAAAAGCTGAAAACAAGAAAATTCTCCTTGCAAATGGATGAATCAACTTTGAGAGACAGTGAGGCAGTATTGATAACTTACGTAAGATATATTGATAAAGGACATTTTGCTGAAGAAATGTTGTTCTGTAAAAGATTAGAAAGCACCACTACCTCCAAAGATATATATAATAAGCTAAAAAACTACTTAGATGTCAATGATATACCAATGAAAAATATAACATCTTGTGCTACAGATGGTGCTCCCAATATGATGGGCAAGAAAAATGGCTGCTTAAAATTGATGAAAGATGCGAATCCAGAAATGATTCTTGTGCATTGTGTTATTCATAGGGAAAACTTGGTAGCTAAAAACATCTCGCCTGTTCTGAATGAAGTATTACATACAGTAATAAAGTATGTTAATGCTATTAAAGCTAGTGCCAAATGTGAGCGTCTTTTCAAGCTATTTTGTGAAGAACAAAATGAAGACCATGTGAGACTTTTACTTCATACTGAAGTAAGATGGCTATCTAAAAGAAACTGTTTGAAAAGATTTATGGAACTGTTTGATACTCTTAGTGATTTTTTAAGCGACAAACCTGAAATGAAGTATCTGTTAACAATAGATGGTAAAGCATTTGTGAGTTATTTAGCCGATATCTTTGAAAAACTAAATATATTAAATAAGCAACTTCAAGGAACAAATAAAACTCTTGTCAATGCATAAGCAAAGGTATTTGGTTTCATTACCAATATTGAGTTATGTCAGAAACATATTAACAACAAAAACTTTAAACAGTTTCATTGGCTCCAAAAATGTGAAGTAACTGATACTGCTTTACTTGTTATTATCAATCATTTGAATATTCTATCAGCTGATTTAAAAGAAAGATTTTCTGATTTAAAACAAATTGATTTCCCAACATGGATGATACAGCCAATGTTAGTGGATTTGTCTGATATATCAAATATGCAGTATCAAGAAGAACTCGCAGAATTGCAAAATGATGAGTCAGTTAAAGCTTTATTTAATATCAAAGGAGCGATGGCATGGCTTTGTGAGGAAACAAATCAAATACCCAAATTCAACCAAATGTGCAAGAAAACTATTGCTACCGTTTCCATCTTCATTTTTAGCTGAATGTGAATTTAGTGCTGTAAATGATTTACTGGTAAAAAAAAAGAAATCGGCTGGATATAACACAACGTGGAGACTTGAGACTAAAGCTAACCAAATTGGAACCTAATATAAAATCTCTGTGCAGCAAGCATCAAGCGCAAGGATCACACTAAATTAAAATAATAAATTAATATAGAAAAATCTGTATTAAAATTATTTGGAATTTAAATTTCTGTTATTCATTATATGTTTTGAAATTTTACTTACTGTGTTTTGTTAACAATTTCATAGTGATTTCTTCCTAGAACTTATCATTTATGTTTATTAAGTGAACAAATAAATTTTTTAATGTTAAAAATTATGTATGTTACATAGGGGGGGACATAAAAATTTTAGAAGATTAAGGTGGGGCATGGCACAAAAAAGGTTGGGAAACACTGGTTTAGAGAGACATATAACAGGATCAGGAGGAACGAATCTTGGTCCCAACCAGTCAGACAAGCTGAACAAGCCCTCAATTTTAATGCTTGGTCTTAATATATTATAACTTTTATGTTGTAGACATCTTTGTAAGTAATCTCAAATTTCTGGAACAAGATAGTACGAAAATACGTACAATTCACTAACAGTCATTAACTCTTTTGGAACATAGACTTTTGTGAAAATCTAATGATAGTTATCAACTGTCTTCTCATCAAAAACAAAAACTTCCCACTGGCCGGTTGGCTCAGTGGTAGAGCATCATCCTGGTGTGCAGGAGTCCCAGGTTTGATTTCCGGCCAGGGCACACAGGAGAAGAGCCCATCTGCTTCTCCACCCCTCCCCCTCTCCTTCCTCTCTGTCTCTCTCTTCCCCTCCCGCAGCCAAGGCTCCATTGGAGCAAAGTTGGCCCGGGCATTGAGGATGGCTCTGTGGCCTCTGCCTCAGGTGCTAGAATGGCTCTGGTTGCAACAGAGCAACACCCCAGATGGGCAGAGCATTGCCCCCTGGTGGGTATGCCAGGTGGATCCCAGTCAGGCTCATGCGGGAGTCTGTCTGACTGCCTCCCCGTTTCCAACTTCAGAAAAATAAAAAAATAAAAAACCCAAAAAAACAAACAAAAAAAAAACCTTCCTCTTCTTTATATAAGTTTTTGCATATAATTTCAAAGGGCTCCGAACCTCCTAAAGCTCTACCTGAATTCTACTAAATTATTCTCCACAATCATATCAAGATTTGTGGATTTAACATTCATGAATTGGACATGTTACCAAAAGATTCATGGCATCTAGACAAATCTGAGGTACTGTCTATAACACTGAATGCTGTTCTGTACAAAGATGGCCTTGGCTAGTCACAACCCCATGGTCACCCAGCTGCTGCCTACATACTCGTATCAACAGTCCTTAGTAGAGCTCTACTCCAAGTCCAGGACAAGATTACCCTCAAGAAGTGATTATATACTTTATTTTTTATAAAATAAAAAATAGAGCCTGACCAGGTGGTGGTGGCACAGTGGATAGAGCATCAGACTGGGATGTAGAGGACCCAGGTTCAAGACCCCGAGGTACCTAGCTTGAGTACAGCCTCACCAGCTTGAGTGTGGGATAGCTGGCTTGAGTGTGGGATCATAGACATGACTCCATGGTCACTGGTTTGAGCCTAAAGATCATTGGCTTGAAGCCCAAGGTCTCTGGCTTGAGCAAGGGGTCATTCACTCTGCTCTAGCCCTCTGGTTAAGGCACATACAAGAAACCAATCAATAAACAACTAAGATGCTGCAATGAAGAATTGATGCTTCTCATCTCTCTTCCTTCCTGTCTGTCTGTCCCTATCTGTACCCCTCTCTATCTCTGTCACAGACAAAATAAAACAAAATAAAATAAAATAAAAAAATTTAAGGTGGCTCTGAAAAGCAAACTTCTAGAGCTGATGATGGAAATGAGTAGATGAGAGGAAAGGATGGAGTGGTGGGTGCATTTGTCACAATTCGTAGTACTACATCACAAAATGTGGATGGCACTGTATGCTAATAGAAAAACAATGAGACAGGATGTTGGGGTCCCCCAGGCCAGAATGCAGACTGAGACAAATGAATATGACTGTATGATCAGTGTTAGACATAGGTTCACTGAAGGAGATGAAATAAAAAGGAGCTGATCTAAGTAGTTGTGGAAAATGGTCTCTGAGCTGGATACTAAAGCCAGAAACAAGAAGAATTGTATATAAACACTGTACTCTAACTGATATAATTGATATATTGATATAATTGATTTCTTAGAGGTGTATAGGTTAGCAATCATGAAACTACATGTATGCTAGGATTAAGCAAATAAGAAAATACATTAAGAATCCAGTTTTCTCACTATCATAAAGAATCACAGATAAACAAGAAGGAATAGAAACTGTGGTGCTGGATTAAAGGCAGAGTTATCAGTGTGAACTCGTTTATTTTTAAAGACAGAGGACAGAGATATATGGTAGATTTGTATGAACACATGAGTTAGTATATATCCTAGCTCTGTCTACCTAGTTGGCGTAGGGAGAAAAAAAAAAGTGGGCCCTGGCCAGTTGGCTCAGTGGTAGAGTGTCAGCCTGGCATGCAGGGGTCCCGGGTTTGATTCCTGGCCAGGGCACACAGGAGAAGTGCCCATCTGCTTCTCCACCCCTCCCCCTCTCCTTCTTCTCTGTCTCTCTCTTCCCTTCCTGCAGCCAAGGCTCCATTGAAGCAAAGTTGGCCCCAGCGCTGAGGATGGCTCTATGGCCTCTGCCTCAGGCGCTAGAATGGCTCTGGTTGCAACAGGGCAACGCCCCAGATGGGCAGAGCATCGCCCCCTGGTGGGCATGCTGGGTGGATCCCGGTCAGGCACATGCGGGAGTCTGTCTGACTGCCTCCCGTTTCCAACTTCAGAAAAATACAAAAAAAAAAAAGTGGACAAGCAAAGAAGTCATACCTAAATGACCAGGGAACCTACCAGAAAGTGCTCCTAGTGGCCAAAGCTGGAACGACAAGCTTTTTTTGTTGCTTTGCTTGAGGAACACAATTACCATGTATTGAATTATAGCCCAAAGAATAAATATCTATGAGTATATATCAATCTAAACAATTGATTGAATGTAGGACAAATCTCCCCTATAAAATAATTCCAAGTACTATGTGTAGATAGATAGTCCCCTTTCCTAGAGTTGGGGCTGGACTTAGTGACCTGTATCCAAAGCACAGAGTATGGAAAAGGAAAAGTTTACAGAGGAGAAACCTGAAAGACAACAGATACTACCTTAACCAAGTGACCAGGGTTAACCTACCATGTGCCCTCAATAAGATACCATGAGAATGGCACTTAATCTCTATGCTATTCTTCCCCCGAAACCCGAACCCCTGTTCAATAGAAAATATTAGGCTGACCCTGTTGAGGGATATCCTACAAAATATCTAATCAATATTCTTCAGATATATCAGTCATGATGAACAAGTAAATACTGAGAACACTGGTCATGACATGACAACTAAATACCATGTCATAGTCTGGGTTGGATCCTGAAACAGACAAAAGGATATTAGTGAAAAAAACTGATGAAATCGGAATAGAGCCTGTTTTTTGTCAATAGCATCACACCAATGTTAATTTCTTAATTTTGACAAATGTGCTGTAGTCATATTAGATGTTAATATTGGGGGAAGCTACTTAAACTGTATTATTAGAACTCTGCTCTTTGTAACTCTTCTATAAATCTAACATTGTTTCAAAATAAAAAGGAAGTATCTGAAATTGTTTTTACCTCAGGTACATACATATATTGTTTTGACCTTTAAAACATGTAAAAAAAAAAGTTACCAATTCAAAAAATTAAACTAAAAAATAAAATATTCATTCATTACACTATGCTCCTGAAAGTTGGAGGATTATATATTTGTCACCTTTCTTATTCTGCACTATGTTAATGTATTGTTTTTGTTTCCATAATAATTTGGATTGAAATCTGGGAGAATGTCAGTTTGAGTTTTGTGCAAATGTTAAGTTTCTCTATTTCTCTTTTCTGGATCTTCACGTTAGAACTCCAATTGGGGCTAGATTCAGAAATTATAGAAATGAATCCTCTCTAATTGAAATTCATTTGCAATGCCTGAATTAGGTCCCCTCTCTCGGGTTTAACTGAGCCCGAAGCTTCTGTCTGGGCAGAGGAGAGAATAGAAGCAGCAAATAAATGTCCCAAGTGAACTCGCTGCACAGAAACTTTCAGTATGAAGACCTGTTTTCATTGTGAAAGGTTACTCATAAAACTAATTTGGATATCTACATCCTTCCAGATTTGTTTCATGCCCATTTTCGCTGAAACATACAAATCACTGATGGCAGATAGAGGCATGAGCCCCTCTGCCATAATAGGTAATTCTAGGTATACAATCAGGTATTTTGTGGCTGTCACTTAAGCAGCCCCTGACAAACGTCACTGCCGATGAAGGCTGACACAGAAAAATGAAGCACCTTCTGCCCATGCCTTGTGCCAAAGCATCAGTGAAACACATCATCGGTGACAGGACAGCATTAAGCAAATTAATGTTCAGGAGTTTTTAAAATAATATTTTTTTTTTTTAAAAAGCAAGGAATTTATTTTTCAGGCATGATTAGGGAGAAAAATTATAGCAATCAATGTGGAGATGGCTCTCAGCCACTGTAAACAGGTTCCAGAGGACGCGGCTCACCCGTTATAGCCATGTCCTTCATGTTCTGGAATCAGGGGAAGAGGTCTGGAATCTGAGTGCCATTCCTCCCTTGCGAATTCTGAGATTTGCTATAGGAGGAAGACATGCATCCCTCAGGGAGAATCCCCTAAGCCAGGTCTCACCAGTGTGTGGACCCAGTGAAGGCCAAGGAGAGTGGCTCTCAGGGCCAGAAATGTCCAAACCACCCTCCTTTGGCTCTGGGCTCCCCGACTGATGCAGTTACTTCTTGAGCGGTTTCCCTGCTTCCACCTCTCCCCATTACAGTTTCTTCTCAGATCAGCCAAATTATCTTTTACAAATGTAAATCAGATCGCATCAATTCTTTGTTTAAAAATCATCCAATGGCTTTCCATTACACTTGAATTAAAGTTCAAAATTCTGATCATGGCCTACAAGATTCTTGTGATCTGCCTCTGCTCTCTCCTTATCCAAAAATCACCCTCTCCCTCTCTCACTACCCTCCAGTCAACTGATCTCTCCAGCTATCCTTCTAATATGTGAAGCCCATTCTCACCTCAGGACCTTTGCACTTGCTGTTTTAATCTTCCTTAAAAAAAGTTCTTTTCCTAGATATTCCTGTGGCTCATTTCTTGACTCTCATTTCATGTTCTCAGAGAACCCTTTCCTGACCATCTTATCTGAAAAAGCTTCCTCTATCCATTGCCCTCCTTGTGTTCACTGTACTCTTTCATGGCTTTAATTTTTCAGAGTACAGGTACCTAATTTTGCTTAAAATTATTCACACACTTATTAACTGCCTGCCCCACTACAATAGAGATTTTTCTTAGCATTTCAGTGCCTAGAATAGAGGCATGTCCATCATCAAGACTATTCACAAATACTCCAGTTCATGTGATTTGCTTTAGCCAATGAGATGTAAGTAGAAGTGGCATGTATCACTTCCAAATAAAACCATGAAGAGCCAGTGCATAATTCATAATATTCCCTCCTCCTTGCTACAGGGCTCAGGGAAGCACATGTTAAGATTCCATTCCTGGGGGCTGAGCAAAAGCCCCCTGACAACTCACACTGGACATATACCAGAGAAAAATGTTAAAAACTCTGAGCTTTAGGGGAGTGGTTTGTTAGTTATCTCAGCATAATCCAACCTACCCTGACTAGCATAGTGCCTGAACGAATACATGAATGTAGTAAACAGTCAGATAACCTACTGAGCCTGGAAGTACTCCTCTCTGGTATCAGCAACCACAGCCTAACTCCAATTTGTAAATAGCCAATAGGATAATAAAACCAGGGCCAAGGCCAGGACAAGGAGCCCAGGAGGGAGGACACTGGACAAAGTGAAGGTCACTAGCTATATTACAGGTCCAGTCTAACTCTGTAACCAGGGGTGGGTCCCAGCATGCTCGCTCTCACTCTAGGTTATGGAGCCTTAGTAGAGGGGTATCTCCAGAGCAGGAGCCTGGGGGGGGGGGGGTAATATGAGGAAGGAAGCAAGTTCCTGCCTAGATCCTCCCACTAGTCAGTCCCCTTTGATGATTCTAAAAGTCTAGCCTTTGGCCTGGCCAGGCGGTGGCGCAGTGGATAGAGCATCAGACTGGGATGCAGAGGACCTGGGTTCAAGACCCTGAGGTCACCAGCTTGAGTGCAGGCTCATCTGGTTTGAGGAAAAGCCCACCAGCTTGAACCCAAGGTCGCTGGCTCCAGCAAGGGGTTGCTCAGTCTGCTGAAGGCCTGCGGTCAAGGCACATATGAGAAAGCAATCAATGGGCAACTAAGGTGTTGCAATGCGCAATGAAAAACTAATGATTGATGCTTCTCATCTCTCTCCGTCCCTGTCTATCCCTCTCTCTGACTCACTCTCTGTCTCTGTAAAAAATAAATAAAATAAAATAAATTTTTTAAAAAAATTAAAAGTCTAGCCTTTGGTATCTGCTGGCCTTGGCTGAAGTCTCTACTACTCCCTAGCTATGTGACCTCCATCAGTTTACTTAACCTCTCTGAACTTCAGTTTCCTTATCTGCAAAATATGGACAGTAATAATCACTATCTCATAGGGCAGTGAGAATTAAATAACAAAATGCATTTATAACACTTGACAAAGTGTTTGGCAAAGAGTATGTGCTTAACAAATGCTAGCTACTAATAAGAGCACGTATTCTCTGAAACTCTGGCAATGTCTCAGGTAGGAGCTACAGAACAAGTTCCAGAAAGGAGAAGCACTGTCTCTAAAAGGCTCAAACGTGGTAGAAATGAATGAAAAACAACCAAAGTGGCCCAAGGTCTAAAACAATTTGAATTCAAAAGCAAGCACAGAAGGACGCAGAGAGAAGCCCAGGCACTCTACAAAGTTCAGCATGCCATTAAGGAACTTTCACATGGGTTGTGTTTGTTGCTTTTAGTGTTATCGTATTTTTGCACAGACCTTTAATCTCAGAAATTAAATGACTACTCTAGAAGGTTACAGGACTTCTTACCCTCCCTCCCCCTGGTTGTATTTCCTTTTTAGACATTTTAAAAGTTTTCTGCAAAAAAAAAAAAAAAAAAAATGCTGTATAAAAGCTAGGTTGAATTATGTGATACATTGAAATTAAAATGAAATTTTAAATTATCATACAGTTTGGGGTGATGTAGAATGAGTGATAATAAATAAAGGTTAAAAGGATAATGGCAGACTCTTTTCCATGGTGTTTATTTTTTTTCCTTTTCTGTTGTTTATAAAAACCTTCTCGGAAGATTAAAAATAATATTTCTTTCCCTATTGATTTTTTTCTTTTCCCATTTGACAAACATTAATTTATTTCCTATGTTTCTAATGGAGCTGATATTAATTTAGCTATATTTATTTATTTTATCCCCTGGATGTTGTCATTACTGATGACAGCCCACTCCTGAGGACTGCAGCCAGATAGCTCAAGAGGTGACAGGGCATTCCTGGGACAATAATGCAGGGTCCTGTTTCCCAGCCAGCCTCCCCCAGTGTCCGCATGCAAAGACCCCTGGCCTATACCACCCAGATGCAGGGGCCTTCCCACCAACCACTGCCCTGTGACAGCTGTGTGAAGCTGGTCCATAGCCCTGCTCCCATGGTTCCTCCTGCTTAGAATTTCTCTTCCTTCCTCTCCTGCCTTCCTTTATTTAGACCCCAGCTCAGAGTCTGTCTTTTGGAATGAAGACTGTTCTAATCTCTTTTTTATGTGGGACACAAGCTTCCCAGGAGAATAGGTTTCTAATGTATTTAACACATCTTTCATAAGGCAGGCCCTGGGCCACATGCCTTACAAGGGGATCCATCAATGAGTAAGGCATAGCTCCCGCCCTCAAGAACATCCAGTCCAGGCCCTGGCCGGTTGGCTCAGCGGTAGAGCGTCGGCCTGGCGTGCGGGGGACCCGGGTTCGATTCCCAGCCAGGGCACATAGGAGAAGCGCCCATTTGCTTCTCCACCCCCCCCCTTCCTCTCTGTCTCTCTCTTCCCCTCCTGCAGCCAAGGCTCCATTGGAGCAAAGATGGCCCGGGCGCTGGGGATGGCTCTTTGACTGCTGCCCCAGGCGCTAGAGTGGCTCTGGTCGGGGCAGAGCGACATCCTGGAGGGGCAGAGCAGCGCCCCATGGTGGGCAGAGCGTCGCCCCTGGTGGGCGTGCCGGGTGGATCCCGGTCGGGCGCATGTGGGAGTCTGTCTGACTGTCTCTCCCCGTTTTCAGCTTCAGAAAAAAGAACATCCAGTCCAGCCCGAGAGACACAATCATGGTGCTAACAGTACCATGCTTTCTTATGGGAGCATGGAGGCAGAGTACACCTTACCACTGTGCTTAACCCAGACTGGGATCAGGGAAGACTTCCAGAAGGAGGTGACATCTGAGTTGAGTCTTAAGGAAAACAAAGGAATGAAAATAGGAGGATGGAGAACAGAACGCCAAGTAATGCATCACACTGACCAGGCCACGAGTAAAACTGAGGTCCCTAGATGTGCTTGTGGTGTCCAGCCACCTCCAAGTTCATAAGCAGTTTTCTCATATTGCAGACATTGCCTGTTAGTTAAACCATGCTTTTGGGTTTATTAGTTATACTGTTTGATCACTGTCATCTAGAAGACTAAATACTGAATTCATGTTAGATAAAGAAACCAAGATGAGCGTAAGTTGCTTTAGGTATAAACAGCACTGTAAATAGATAAACTGAAACAGTTCATTTAACACGCTGAAAGGCACTAAGGAGGTTCTGTCTGGGAAAAGAGTCACAAAAACTCAAGTCCCGCTACTTAGCAGGAGCAGCTCACCCAGAGATTTCCCCTCTCAGACTAAAGCAGGCACGTTGAAGTTTGAATTCCAATAATCCATGAGGAGGAAATAATTATAAATGACAACCAGGTACTGCTAAAGTTAAAGGGAAAGGTCCTGTTAATCACTTCCACCCTCAGCATGTTTCTTTTTGAAGGACAGGGTGGAAACTGCCCGTAGTGCCGGATTTTGGGGTCAGTTCTCCCTGGGTTAGAATCTTGGTCTGCTGGTGAATTTCAGCAAGTTTCTCAGGGTGTCTGATTCTCAGTTTGCTTTTCTGTAAAATGAGTGTAACTATATCTCTTCATAGGATTAAAGGAGATAAAATGAAGTGTTCTTGCTGGCCAGAGGAAGTCTCGGTCCTTTTGGATTGAAGGTAACATCCCCCCTATTCTACAGGGGGGGGCCTCTGCATTTGGTTGGCAGAGAAAGAAGGTGGAGGAAGGGCTTTTTCTGTGCAGAGAATTCGAGGGGGAGAAGAGCATGGGGAGGATGGCCTGGGTGGGTGGGCTGAAAGGTCTGGTCCCTTGCTAGTCTAGAGGGTGGTGAGGAAAGGGAACTGAAAGAGATGTTCGTAGGAAACCTGTACAAAACTGAACAGTCCTCACAGTTCTTCTTTTGGTTTTGGGTGACCTAGTGAAGCCAGGAGGCAGGGGTCTCGTCTCTTTCTGATGTCCCCCTAGTGAAGCCAGGAGACAGGTGTAAGGCCAGTAGCCATGGCCACCATCACAGCCACCTGGGCCATGCAGGTTCGCATTTGATTCGTACAGACAGTAATGAAACAATGGAGCCAAGAACTGGTGGGCCGTTACCTGTAATCCCAGCTCGCACCCAGTGGGTGAGAAATACACACAGTGGAAAAACACTTCCCTTTCCATTCAGGGCTCCCAAAGCCACTGACTTATCCGAGTTTCCTAGAATCAAAGGTTTCTACTTCACCAGCCTTATTCACCTCTGTTTCCATCTCCTTCTCTCTGCACAAACTGCACAAACTAGCTTCTCTCTCAGCACTCTGCCATCTTGGCTGCTTCTCCTCTGCAATGCTAATTTCAGGAACTGAGAGAGAAAGCCCCTGGTCTGTCTCATTTTATAGTGTAGAAATCAAAACCTTTAAGCCAATTACAAATAAGGAAGTCTCTGATACAAAGTCACTTATTTTAGGCATAAATAGGATTCCTCATAAGAGTGCACCACCCCACATCATGCAACAGTCAAGGGTGTGGGGAAAAGCTTAGTTTGGAAAAGATTTTAGTATTAAAAGGGTGGGAAAGGCTTAGTCTTAAAACTAAGCCTTAGGCTATAATGACTTTGCCGGCTTACTACCTGTCTCCCACATCCAATACAAACTATAAGCGAGCAATATACATCATATTTACAAACTTATTTGATCGGCAGCAGAGGTCTCATCTCTTTCTGATGTCCTCCCATGCCCACACTGCCATATGTGTATTTATAGAATGGTAAACTTGTGAAATTCAGATCACAGAGACAACATATGTAAATCACTAGGATTGTGACCACTGTAGCACTCTCAGTAATTAGGTTTTCTATTTCATTAAATCTTCCTTTAGGAGTATTTCTTTTGACATGTGGGTTTGGTATCTCAAAAACCAATCCTAATTTCTTAAAAATCATTATTTATCTAGAAAATAAAAAGTAAGTGGATCTTTAGGGAATCGCTAATTACTTTCAGTTTTCTCATCCTGCCACAGTTCTAGCAGTGGAGAATTGCTACCACAGCCCTGTGTTCTCCAAAAGCCAGTCAGATTAGGTGCCAGGCTGGCTGCCTAAAGATTCCTTGGAGAACTTGTCAAATGTGGAGATTTCCAAACTCTTCCTTGAGAAATTGAGGAGTCAACAGATGTAGAAGATTCCACAAGTGATTCTGATATGCATTATAGCTTGTGAACCATTGTCTCAAGCAGTTTCATGGTCCTGTGACAACTAGTTTAATTGCAGATGTAAAACAAAAAAGAATCAAATCCTGAGGACAGAATTTGTGAATTTAATCCATTTCAACACAATAAAGTCATACATGATAGTTCAAGTGGTGAAAGAGGAAGAAGCTGCCTGTATGGAAATGTTTTGTTGACTCTTGACCTTGTTTCTATCCTTCCTGAGATTTGCTGAATGGAATGAAACTCAAATATATAACAATGCAAGTGTTATTACTAGGGAATCACATGGATAAACATATATTTCTGACAAGAAATTAGATCAGCTTATATTAGAGACAACTTTCTAAACTCTAAAGGTAATTTAAAGAAAAAGTGTTACCTGGCCAGGCAGTGGTGCAGTGGATGGAGCGTCTGACTGGGATGCGGAAGGACTCAGGTTCGAGACCCCGAGGTCGCCAGCTTGAGCGCAGGCTCATCTGGTTTGAGCAAGACTCACCAGCTTGGACCCAAGGTCGCTGGCTTGAGCAAGGGGTTACTTGGTCTGCTGAAGGCCCATGGTCAAGGCACATATGAGAAGGCAGTCAATGAACAACTAAGGTGTCGCAATGTGCAACAAAGGACTGATGATTCATGCTTCTTTCTCATCTCTCCGTTTCTGTCTGTCTATCCCTGTCTGTTCCTCTCTCTGACTTTCTCTGTCTCTGTAAAAAAAAAAAAAAAAGAAAGAAAAAGAAAAAGTGTTGCATAGTAAGTTCCTGACTGTTTCATAATTAATCAACTACCACATATTTTTGTAAGGTAGTTATTGAGCACCTGTTATATGCTAAGCATTGTTCTAAGCACTCGTTATTCAATAGTGAATAAGACAAAGCTCTCTACTCAGAGAGGGAGACACACAATAAACAAATAAGTAAAATAAATAGTATGTTAGATAGCTTTGAGTGCTGTGGAGCAAAATAAAGCAAGGAAGGATAATGAGGCATTCTGAGGAGAGCATTGCAATTTTTATTGAGGTGGTCAAAAATAGCCCATACTGAAAAGGTGACATGTTAGCAAAATAAAACTTCAAGGAGGTCAGGGAGTAAGCTTTTTGGTATTAGGGGAGGGTATTTAGTGGGAGCTTTCTGGAGTCTTTGAGAGATAGCAAAGAGACCAGTGTGACTGAAGATGTTTCTTATGTTTTCAATTATAATTTTTTTAAGTGAGAGGAGGGGAGATAGTGAAACAGACTCCTACATGTGCCCAGATGGGGATCAACTCAGCCATTCCATTGGGGCTGATGCACCAATCAACTGAGCTATTTTTAGCAGCTGAGGCTGACTCGGACCAACTAAGCTATCTTCGGTGCCTGGGGCCATGCTTGAACCAATCGAGCCATTGGCTATAAGAGGAGAAAAGGGAGAGAAGGGGGAGAGGAAGGGGGAAAGAAGCAGATGGTCATTTCTCTTGTGTGCCCTGACTGGGAATTGAACCTGGGACATCCATATGTTATATGCTAGGCTGACACTCTATCCACTCAGCCAACTGGCCTGGGCCTATAATGTTTAAATAAATATTTGTTTTACCAATTTTTATTTCCTGATGCATTTAAAAAGAGGGTTTTTAATGTTTTGATAAAAACTTTTAGAGGTCATGGAGCAAGTATGATTTTTTCCACTGATAATTAAGATTATTTCATTTTGCATTGGCATAGTCATAGTCATTTGACTAGCATGTAAAGTGAAAACTACCTTGTAGTTGAATAACTTTAAAAAGATATAATTGAATTATATTTCTTTTTTTTTAAAGGCTTTATTTATTGAATTTAGAGAGAGCTAAGAGAGAGAGGGAGGTGATGAGGAGCAGGAAGCATCAACTCATAGTAGTTGCTTCTTCTATGTGCCTTGGCTGGGCAAGCCTGGGATTTCTAACTGGCAACCTCCAGTATTCCAGGTTGACACTTTATCTACTATGCCATCACAGGTCAGGCAAATTATATTGCTTATTTCATCTACTTTAGATAATATTGCTTAATACCCCTTAGGTTGGGTGATGGAATTAATGCTCTTGCACTACCTTAAACCTGTATTTCTCCCTTTCCTTACTAAATTCTTCTTGTTTTACCATTAATTACAATTGTAAGAACAATAACATAATAGTTTGACTTTTGTCTCTGATAAATTCTAAAAATTAAAAACAGGAAATATTTAATTTGAATGTTTTAATTCCTTTCCTGACAAAAGAGATATGACTTCTACATATTATGAGTATCCTTTAGCTCCTTAATCATAGTGTCTATTAAATAGAATTCACTTCCATTTTGAAGACAATCTTTTTGGAGCCTTCTGATTTTCAAAATTGTCCAAGTTGAAAACCACTTGAGTTTACAGTACTCTAATTTAAATTTAAATCAGTTGTTTTTTTATCTACTGCATACCCATTGTTCATTTATCTTGGCTTAGCTCAACTTTTTTGGACTTAAAGTCTCACTTTCTTTTGCTGGGTTACATCATTTTTTTAAAAGAAAAGTTGTATGAATGATAGTTTTTCTGGGTATAAAATTCTGATTCAACATTATTTTCTTTCTCTCAGACTGTGAAGATATTGCTTCACTATGTTATAAATCCAATGTTGCTAATGGAAATATGATTTTTATAGATAATCCCCTAAATTATGAACATAAAGATTTATTACATTTGGAGGCTTTCAGGGTCTTTATCCTTGATGTCCTGAAATATAAAGATGTGTTTATCATGTTCAACATTTAACCTCTTAATAAAAACTCATGTTTTTCTTCAATTCTGAGATACTGGTTTTTAAAAATTATTTCTTTAGATATTTACTTTTATAAAAATTCTATTCTTTTTTCTGCATGGAATGCCTAATAAATAAATATTGCCTTTCCTAGACTGCTCTTTTTGTCATTTAACTTTTTCCTAATATTCTTATCTTCCTATATATTACAAATCTGTTTAGCTGTTTGATAGTCTTTAAGATTTAAAATGTTTTTATTTCAGACTTCTATTAATTTATTTTTATTCATACATAATGTACATAAGATTTATATCCATACAACCACTATCCACATCAAGCTATAAATCATTATCAGTACCCTAGTAGACCTAGACCCTTCCTGGAAACTATCAGTTGATGCTCCAAAGGTAACTATTATTGTGATCCCTATCACCATAGATTAGTTTTTTATATTTTTGAATGAATTATTTTTATTTGTCCATTGTTTTTATGAACTTTCTTTCCTTCTCTTTCTACCTTTTTAAAACTAATTGAATATTTTTATAATTTAATTGTTCCTTTGTTGGTTGGCCTTTCTCAGGAGTTGTTTTAGGGCATGGTTTTTTAATTTTGGCATTATTGACCTATTGGACTAGAAAATTCTTTGTGGGGTGCTGCTCCACATGTTGTAGGATGTTTAACAGCCAGCTTCCCTGGTCTCTACTTACTAGATGCCAGTAGCATTCCCTCATTCATGACAATCAAAGATGTCTACAGACACTGCCAAATGTTCCCAGGAAAGAAGTAAAAATTGTCCAAGTTGAAAACCACTTGGGTTTATGGTATACATCTTTAACTGATTACAGTTTGTCTTCACATGATATTATAGCCTTTCACAGTTACTACACAGACCTAATAAAAGTATACTTTCTGTTTTCCCTCCCAAACTTTTTATTATTTTCATATATTTCACTTTTATATAAGTTATATTCCCCACACATCATTTTCATCTTTTGTTGTTTAAATCAATTATTGTTAGAAATTTGAATATAAGAAAAAATATATGTACTCATATAGCTATAATTTTCTTATTCCTTTGTATAGATTCAGATTTTCAATCTATATCATTTTATTTCTGCCTAAACGACTTCAACAGTTTTCATGATGCAAGTCTGCTCTTCACAAATTTTTTGAGCTCATGTACATTTGAAAAAGTCATCTCGCCATCATTTTAGAAAGATATTTTAGGTAGGTAGAGAATTCTAGGTGCAGGAGAAACTGGCTTAAACAAAACAATGTTCTTGCCATCATAAAACACATTCTAACAGAGGTGGATAAAAAACAACACATAAGTAGTAAATAAGAAAGAAATCAGCTAATGATAAGAGGTATGCAATCAATTAAAAATAAAGGTAATGTAAAAGAAGTGACTTGAGTGGTTGCTTAAGATAGATTGGTCAGGGAAGGCGGAATTTTGGCTTCAATATGAGAGTAGAGGAATCAGCTATATCAGTGGTCCCCAACCTTTTTTGGGCCACGGACCAGTTTAATATCAGAAAATATTTTCACAGACCGGCCTTTAGGGTGGGACAGATAAAGGCACAAAATAAAATTATGCGACTGACGTAAAAACTGTGGTATTTTAAAATATAATTGTCAAACTTATGATATTTATTGGGCTAAATTAAAGGAGGAACAAGCATGTCCTTATTATTCAGGCTGTATTTAAATTTGTTATTCTGACAACGTTTCATGTCTGACATCAATATGTAATATGATAGGTTCAGGCTTGCTACCAATCATGAACCTACAACAATAAAAATAAACATGAATCCACTGTGTACTCGTATGCAACTTTATTAGAAGCGTCCTCTTAACATCGCACCAGCAACATAACATGAGTAACATCCTCTCTGCTTCCAAACACTTTCCAGTCACTATGGTAATGTTTAAACATGCCTTAAAAATAAGATACAACACAAAAACAAATATAAAGTGCATGAAAAATACAACTCACCATTGTCATGAATATTGTAAGTTAAGGGTTATTTATTATAATGTTTATATAGAATGAGAGATAGTAGCCTATCTCTCAACACCCATAATGCTAAATCAGTGGGAGCCCTGAGCTTGTTTCTCTGCAATGAGACGGTCTCATCTAGGGGTAATGGGAGACAATGACACCCGAAGTGTGTTGCTTATGTCCAATCTATTCCGTAATTTTGTTTTGGTTGCTGTCACTGCAGAAAATCCCACTTCACACAAATAGGATGTCAGAAATGGCAACAGGGTTTTTAGTGCTTTTGTGGTGATCTCGGGGTATTCTGCCATAACTTTAATCCAGAGCACTGGCAGAGTTGTAGTCTTGAATATATTTTTAAGGCCACTGTCATTTGTGATCTCCAGTAGTTGATCCTCTTCTTGCATAGACACGCTGGATTCACCTGGTTTGTTGACAAATGGATCGCGGATCCATTCCTTGGCAATTTGTGGGTCTTTTGTCGTTGAGAAGTAGAATTCAAACTCTTTTAAAAGCAAATACAGGTGATCATGCACCAGCTGGGACAATGAAGTCTTGGGCTCAGTCTCTTCCAAATTTCCCACGAATGTTTGAAACATGTCAAATACACCCCTATTCACGTGTCATCCCCACAAATCCAGTTTGGCTTTAAATGCAGCTACTTTATCTGCCAACTTGAAGACAGTTGTCATTTTCCCCTGAAGTGACCAATTGAGTTCATTGAGGAGGTTAAATATGTCGCACAAGTAAGCGAGTTTTGCAACCCATTCCTCATCACTGAAATGTGCTGCTAGCGGTTACTTTTTTCTGAGAGAAATCTCTGCAGTGGCTCTCATAATTCAAACACTCTGGCCAGGGCCCTCCCTTGGGATAACCATCTTATTTCTGTGTATAAGAGAAGGTGTCTGTGCTCTGCGTTCATTTCCTCACAAAGCTGCTTGAACAGGCACGAGTGAAGGGTGTGTGCTTTGATGTGGTTAATAACTTTAACGACATCATTCAATACGCTGTAAAGTTCTGGTGGTATATTTCAGCTAGCCAGCATTTCCCTGTGAATGACACAATGCGTAGACTCGCATTCAGGTGCAACCTCCTTAATCCGAGTAGTTAAACCAGACATCCTTCTGGTCATAGCAACAGCTCCATCTGTGCATATGCCGACACAAAAAGACCATTTCAGTTTTTCTGATATATAGTCATCCAACAATTTAAATAGTTCTGCGGCTGTGGTTTTGGTTGGCAATGATAGTGCACATAACATATCCTCATGCATATCCTTTTGATAAAGATAACACACATAAACAAGTAGCATTGCCTTGTTGTCAATATCTGTAGATTCGTCAACCTGGAGAGCGTACCACGGTGATTTATTAATCCTTGCCAACAATTGTGATTCAATATCCTCTGCTATTTCCTCGATGCGCCGTGTGACGGTGGTAGCCTAAAGAGGCATCTGTGCTATCTTTTTAACCACAGCCTTTCCTAGAAGTTCACGACAAATGTCTTTAGTGCCTGGAAGGATCAATTCTTCACCAATGGTGAATGGCTTCTTAGCCTTAGCAATACGATTAGCCACCAAGTATGATGCTCTCAGTGCACTCGCATTTATTGATGTAGTGGCCACCAGTAATTGTTTCTGTCCTTCTTGTTCATGCTTTTTTCTTTCAAAATACTCAGAAGTCTTGTCTTTTAAAGTAGGGTGCTTGGTCTCCAAGTGGCAAAGCAGTTTTGAAGGCTTCGTTGCCTCATTACTTAGCTGGTCGCCACATATTATGCAGAGCGGCCTTGGTGCGTGAGAATCACCAGTTGCGATAAATCCATACTTCAAGTAGGACTCCTGGTATTGTCTGTTAAATGAAGCCTTCTTTTTCTTTGAGGTTGTAGGTTTTTCTTCTATCTCCTCACTGGCCCTTTTCCACTTCGCAAAAAAACTGTTGATGGAATTTTGTTTTTCACTCATTTTGCTAATTTATGGGTTTAATTTTAGCGGCAACGTATCTCGTGACCGAGACAAGCATCAGGAGTGAGTCTTAGACAGATGTAACAGAGGGAATCTGGTCTTTTTTTTTTTTTTAAATAAAACATCATTCAGACTTAAATATAAATAAAACGGAAATAATGTAAGTTATTTATTCTTTCTCTGCAGACTGGTACCAAATGGCCCATGGACCAGTACCGGTCCACAGCCCGGGGGTTGGGGACCACTGAGCTATATGATATAGGACCAGAGATAGCACACTGAAAGCAGAGGGAACCATGAGAATTGCTTGTCTTTCTCTTATTACTGTGTAGTATCTTGACATAATTAGCAATGTGAACTTTTTCTTTTCAGTGTTATATGTTTGAAAAATGGTGTCCTCTTGCATTGAATCTCCTGTATGTTGTATTTTGTCATTCACAATTTTTATTTTTTTAAACTGATTTAAAAAGATATTATTTCCTTTGTGGTGACTCCCATCCTCTCTTTCTCTCTCACTAACTCTTTCATGCAGCAAGAAGGTGTGCCTATCTGATGGACGAGATTGGGAGCAGGTACTGCACAAGTTCATTCAGCCCTTCAGGGTTACTTCCTCCTCTCTTGTGCTAAGTTTGCCTCAGGACACGTGTTCTTCTCTGGCAGGTCATGTGCTGCATCTGCCTGTCTCTGCTTCTTTCACCAGCTTCAATATCTACACCTGACATCTAAAGTAGAAAATCTTCCATTTGTTTAAAAAACTTCACTCAGGCCCTGGCCGGTTGGCTCAGCGGTAGAGCGTCGGCCTGGTGTGCGGGGGACCCGGGTTCGATTCTCGGCCAGGGCACATAGGAGAAGCGCCCATTTGCTTCTCCACACACACCCCTCCTTCCTCTCTGTCTCTCTCTTCCCCTTCCGCAGCCAAGGCTCCATTGGAGCAAAGATGGCCCGGGCGCTGGGGATGGCTCCTTGGCCTCTGCTCCAGGCGCTAGAGTGGCTCTGGTCGCAGCAGAGCGACTCCCCGGAGGGGCAGAGCATCACCCCCTGGTGGGCAGAGCATCGCCCCTGGTGGGCGTGCCGGGTGGATCCCGGTCGGGCGCATGCGGGAGTCTGTCTGACTGTCTCTCCCCGTTTCCAGCTTCAGAAAAATACAAAATAAATAAATAAATAAATAAATAATAAATAAAATAAAATAAAAAATAAATAAAAACTTCACTCACAGATTCAACCCAGTGACAGATCTTGCAACCAGACACTTTGGGAACAAACAGTAGCCACTCATAACTCTGTAATTAAACATTTTGCTTTCTGTCCTAGCCCCAATACCTCTGATCAGGAACTATTTTTTGGAAATGTTCACTATTTTTGAAATCTTTCTCTTGCACTTAATTGTAGATTCCCTAGCTCTGTTGAGTAATTCCATCAATCTTATTTTTTGTGTGTTTTATGTTTTACAGTAATTTCTTAATCTTCTAATATGCTCTTATAGCTTTGTAATTTTCCAGAAATATAAAATATTTTCCTCTGTTATTTCAATGAAGCTTTGGGAACAAGAAGAGGTCAGATTAGTTACCTGAACTAAAATTCTCTGTGAAGATTAGGGTCATTTTTTTCAATTAAAGTTATAGATTAGGCCCTGGCCGTTTGGCTGAGTGGTAGAGTGTCAGCCTGGTGTGCAGGAGTCCCAGGTTCGATTCCCAGCCAGGGCACACAGAAGCGTCCATCTGCTTCTCCACCCCTCCCCCTCTCCTTCCTCTCTGTCTCTCTCTTCCCTTCCCACAGCCAAGGCTCCATTGGAGCAAAGTTGGCCCGGGCGCTGGGGATGGCTCTATGGCCTCTGCCTCAGGTGCTAGAATGGCTCTAGTTGCAACAGAGCAACACCCTGGATGGGCAAAGCATCGCCCCCTGGTGGGCATGCCGGGTAGATCCCGGTCGGGTGCATGCAGGAGTCTGTCTGACTGCCTCCCTGTTTCCAACTTCAGAAAAATACAAAAAAATAAATAAATAAAGTTATAGATTAATTTGGGAATAACTGACATTTTCCAACAAGGAGTCCTTACTATACTTAAAAATTTTTCTTATTTATTGATTTTGGAGAGAGAGAGGAAGGGAGGGCAAGAGAAACATCGATTTGTCATTCCACTTATTTATGCATTCAATGGCTGAGTCCTATGTATGTCATGACCAGCCATTGAACCTGCAATTTTGCCACATTGGGATGACACTACCAATTGAGCTACCCATCCAGGGTCCATATGGTACTAATTAAGTTGTCACTTCTTAAAATTATATTTTACTTTGTTTTCCTCATGCAATTACATTTCCACCAAAATATATTCTGAATCCAATTACTTATTAACACCTTCTCTGCTAATACCCTACCCAACAGCTACTTAAATTTTTACCTTCAATTGGTCATTGTTGAATTATAGGAGTTATTGATTTTTTTCATATAGTCCATAAATAAAAGCTATGTAGAGACTTAAAATTTAAAAAGCCACCTTTTTGAATTCGTAATAGTTTTAACAATTTTTTATTCGATTCCTTTAGTGTTTTAAAGAGACAATCAGCACCTACATATAATAAAAAATTTCCTCTTAATTTATAGTTATTGATTTATTAAAGTTTTCTACCTGTAATCAGGTAAACTATAATAATTTATTATTGTACTAGAAAAGTATCCAGTTTATTGAGTTTTTAAAGTATTTTTCCTTTTGTTTCATTCCCCAATAAAAATGTGCGTATTTCTTTTTTTTTTTCTTCTCTCATTTGACTAGGGAATACGTTTTGTAAGACTGGGGTATTCTGTGTGGCCTTGATGCTTTAGTTTAAATAACACTTTTGTCATCAAGAAAAAGACTTTCTAATTTTTCTTACTTTTAATATAAAATTTATGTTGACTTTTATTAACTTTCCCTTCAGCATCTATTAAGATGACTGTGTAATTTTTTTTTAATCTTCAAAATCCTTTGAAGGAGTTCCTATCTTCACTCTCATTTTTAAAGTCAGGATACTAGGCCCAGAGAAGTTAAGTAATTTCCGCAAGGTCACATGACAAGCAAATGCCAAAACTATAATTCCAGTTTGGATCTCTATGAGACTTCACTCTCTTAACCACAATATTGTAGTTTTGAGTATGTATATACACACACATACATAGTAGTTTTTCTTATATTATGTTTCCATCTGATGCAAAGGTGCCTGGAGAGAGGAAGCAGTTAAGGTTTTAGGCAATTGAAAGAACAATGTTCACACTGAGATTCTTGAATGGGCAGAAAGAAAGGGAACGCAGAGTAATTGTAAGTCCCTATTTGCCCTGCCATAATGATTCTGGTCTGGGAGCCGGGGAGGGGTGGAGCCTAGAGGCACTTGACCATCCTAGCTGCTCTAGGTGGAGTTTCCTCACTGCTCACCTTGCCTGTTGCTCATAGCTTCATCCACCAAGGGACATGGAGTACTCCTGGTGCTGCTTCTATTGTTGGTAGAATTCAGATTCTTCTAACTTGTCTTAACAGCAGTGTACTGAGATGAGCAGTGCCCCCACCATCACCAATTAATATCCTCCCAGAAACTGTGAAAGTAACATCATTAGGAAATAGAATCTTTGCAGATATAATCAAGTTAAAATGAAACTTTTCTAGATTTGGATGGACCCTAATCCAAAGACTGATGTCCTTATAAGAAGAGGAGATTTGTACACAGACACATACATAGGATTCTCAGCCATGTGAAGATGGAGACAGAAATTGGAGTTGTGCTGCCATAAGCCAAGGGATGCCAAGGATGGCTGGCCACCACCAGAAGCTAAAAGAGGAAAACAAGGATCCCTGGTGACTCTTCAAAAAGAGCATGGCCCCACTGGCACCTTGATTTCAGACTTCTAGCCTGCAGAACTGTGAGAGAATAAATTTCTATTGTTTAAGCCACCCAGTTTTTGGTGATTTGTTAAGAAACTAGTACAAGCAGGAAGCTTCAAAGAACCATTGCCCCAACACCACTCCACCCACCCTCCCCTAGCACAGCTCCACAAACCATTTAGTTTTCTAAATATGAAGAATAGTAAATGCAATGCTTTATTTTTATTTAGGGCTTATGAGTAAAGTGCTATTCTCTTAAACAAAAGAAGCTTTAAATGAGTAAGTGGGGACATAACTACATTTCAATAATTCTACATTTGGCTTAAAATAACTTTTCAAACCAGGTGCACACACCTGCATGACCAGACACAAACACACACACACACACACACACCATTTTAAAATCCTTTTCTTCTTCACAGTCTGAGAGTTGAAGCAATAGAGCCATGCCTATTCTTACACACTGAAATGTCAGTTCTCAGAAGCATGACCATACAAGTCAACTTGCCATTTCTTTCATCTTCATTCTTGGTAATTTGTCTTTGGCTCTAATGTTTTAAAGACACGGGGTTCTTTCCTTGAGGACAACCTTAAATGGAATTTTCTGGACCTTTCTGATTTGCATGATGAAGATTCTTTCTTGTCATGGATTTGTTGTTTCCTTGTGTCCCTGATGCTGGCATACACAGGACTGGCCTTTCTTGTTTCTTCTAGTGCAACTTTTGTTTGTGAATTTCTTCTATGTATGTGGTTTTCCATCTCTCTTCATGGGATATTTAGACATCCTTGAGTTTCTGGGCTTCTATACACGGTTTTGTTCTTAGCCTTCTATGACCCCTTTATATTCTCTACAGTATTTCCACAGTTTTTGCAGTCCTTCAGTTTTGTAACTTGTTTCATTTTTAGCAATCATTGTTTAGTTCTTTTAAACTTATCAACTCATCCAAACCTCCTTCATGAGTTGGTGCTGCCTCTCTGGTAGCTTCTTCAGCTGGTATTGCAAGAATTGCTTAATTGAATCAAAGTCACTGCACTTACTGCGATTTGTTCATTGTTTCCTACGCCTACACTGGGGTATGTGTGTGTGGGTGTTACTGATCTTCTTTTTATCACATGATGCTACTTCTTTTCTGTGACAGTAACTAGGAGGAGGAATTTGGGCCTCTTTTTTATCCACCATCTTCCAAAAAGCCCCCCATTATCCTTACACCTTTTGTGCCAGTCAGAACTCTTGCTCTTGACAGCTCTTCATTTCCTTAAGTTTCTTTTCACATGACATACGTCTCACTTGCAAATTTAGTTTTGTATAACTTTTGGATCAATTCTTTGTTCTAACTAAGCCATTCAGTGTTATATCAACAAAAATAACATTTACTTCTCACAACAGCTAGCACAATATTGACTTGTTGACTTATATCTAATGTTTTAAAACTTTTCTTCTTAAAGAAAACTTGGAAAATAATCTTGCATACACTGTTTTTATTAGAATTACCATAGACATCTCATGTGTTATTACAGATATGTTCATAAATACACTTTCTATGGCTGGATAATATTCTATTAAAAGCAGCACCTTTCCCGCTCAGTTACATGTTTAATTTGTAGAGTCGGTATGTATTGTTTTGGTCTGCTAAGCCTCCTTTCATCCTCTTCAGGTAACTATACCCCCTCACCTACATTCTCTTTGGAGAAATGCCTTTCTTGTCCCTTCCATATGGTTCTGCTGGTGTTAATGTCACTACTTTGCCTCCAGTGTCACCCTGCCTCCAGCCCTGGTGTCAGGTGGGCTCATGCCTCAGGCCTGATTAATCCTAATTTCTTTTCTAGTTTGGACCTCATCCCAAGGGCAGTTTTGTGACTCCAGTTCTTCCTGGGTTGTATTATTTGGAATGCATTTGCTGCTAATGACAGAAAACCTAATTAACAATAGCTTAAACCTCAGAGACTTTTATCATTTCACTTACTTAAGAAATCTAGAGGTATGAATTGTTATAGACTGATTTGTGTCCCCACAAAATATGTTCAAATCCTAGCCCCAGTACCTGTAAATGAGACCTTATTTGGAAATAAGGTCTTTTCAGATATAATCAAGTTAAGATGAGATCATTAAGGTGGGCTCTAATTCAGTGTGACTGCTGCCCTTATATGAAGAGGAAAATCCAGGTGAAGACAGAGATACACAGGAAGAATGCCATGTACCAACAGAGGCAGAGACTGGTGTGATGCACCTGCATGCCAAGGAAAACTAAGGATTGATGGCCACCACCAGAAGCTAGAAGAGACAAGGAAAGATTCTCCCCTGCAGGCTTCAGAGGGAGCCTGGCCCTGCCGACACCTTGGTTTTGGATTTCTGGCCTCCAATTTGTGAGAAAATAAATTTCTGTTGTTATAAGCCTCCCAGTTTATGGTCATTTGTTATGGCAGTACTAGAATATTAACACAGCCATGCATTACAATCCGAAGAGCTACATAAGAAACAAAAAGAAATGTGTCATTATAAGTACATAGAGATGAACTGCTCAATAAAGTCAGAGGATGTGTGAGCTAATATTTTCATTCAAACCATGCTTTACTAAATGCTTATTATGTACCAGGAACTGCAAAGTGACAAAAGGCAGTATGACCAAATAATGCAGTACACACAGTTTGCTATGACCACTATTATTATTGTGGCTTTTAAGAAATATCACCATTTGTTGAATACTTATTATATCCCCAGCCCTGTGCTTGGTGCTTTCAAAACATTGTTTCAATGCTTGACCAGGCATTGGTGCAGTGGATAGAGCATCAGCCTGGGACACTGAGGACCTAGGTTCAAAACCGCAAGGTCGCCAGCTTGAGCATGGGCTCACCAGCTTGAACACAGTGTCACTGACTTGAGTGTGCCATCATAGACACGACCCAATGGTCGCTGACTTGAGCCCAAAGGTCGCTGGCTTGAGCCCAAGGTCAGTTAGAACTCCCTGGTCAAGGCACATATGAGAAAGCAATCAATGAACAACTAAGGTGTTGCAACTATGAATTGATACTTCTCATCTCTCGTCCTTCCTGTCTGTCCCTCTTTCTCTCTCTCACTAAAAACAAACAAAAAACATTGTCTCATTCAGTCATTTCAACGATCCTATGAAATATTACTGTTGCCTTGATCTCCATTTCTAACAAAAAGAAAACTGAAGCTTTCAACCAATGGTGCATTTTAGGGACTGTTGAGTTAGATGCATCAACAACAGAACCTAGTGACAGCCATCTGCACCTCACTCTTTGGAAAAAGCACACATAGTTCTCCCTGTTGTAAATGCATTAAAGACTGACACCAAGCTTGTGTGGGTGCCCTGGGAATGGCCCCAGAGCTTGGCTTCTGCATGACTCCACACCATGGGATCTTAGCCTGTTCAACAGTCAGTCATTCTCACAGTAGATTATTTTTGTAGGTCACCACAAGGACCACCCTCCACCACCTGTTAGTCAGCTGGTATTTCTGAGAATCTCAGTTTATACTGGCATTTCTAACAAGAGCCTGAAAGTTTCCAGTCCTCAGAAACTGCATAACCCATTGTAGGTTGTGGTCAACATTGTTTTATATATGAAAACACCAATTAGAAATATTCTTTGAGGTAGAAAATGAGTCCAGGATGTTTACGCTAAAGAGCTGAAGAATGCTCACTAAACTATGGACAAGCACAGTATTACAGGAGATGTTAATTGGAGCCTCGCCAAAATGGGTCCCCTATTTTAATAAATTAATATATAAATAAGTGAAACACTACACAGTAGAGGCCCTATGAAGCACTGCTCTCAAGAAACTAATTTAAACAGCATTTTTCATGCTTGTCCAGCCTTGTATCTATCCTTTTCCTGCTCCTGTTAATGCCCTATGGAATAATGAATATAGTAGGACATCAGTTATAAAATCCTGCATTAAAGTACATTTTAAAATTGCCCAGGAGGTACTCAAATGAAAGTGAAGAGCAGGATAAGTGTGCAGCATTTTAGGAAGAAGATTCTAACTACACTTTGCAAAGTTTGGGTGAAGGTTCATTGGCAGAAGGTTGGGTCTTAAATGATGCCAAACAGGGATGACCGCATTCTTTTAGTTACAGAATTGTAAAAAAAAAAAAATCTCCTTTCACGGAGACATTTTTGTCTCTTCTGGTCTGGAATTTTAGCAACTCTAAGACTTTTTGAAAGGATAGCATTTCTCTCTTTAAAAAGGAAGTCCAATCAAACTACACAATGGGAGAACATATTTGACAATACGTCTGATAAGGGGTTAATAACCAAAATTTATAAAGAACTTGTAAATATCAACACCAGGAAGACAAACAATCCAATCCAAAAATGGGCAAAAGAGATGAATAGACACTTCTCCAAAGAGGACATACAGATGGCCAATAGGCATATGAAAAAATGCTCAACATCACTAATCATTAGAGAAATGCAAATTAAAACCACAATGAGATATCACCTCACACCAGTCAGAATGGCGCTCATCAACAAAACAACACAGAATAAGTGCTGGTGAGGATGTGGAAAAAAGGGAACCCTCCTGCACTGCTGGTGGGAATGCAGACTGGTGCAGCCACTGTGGAAAACAGTATGGAGATTCCTCAAAAAACTGAAAATCGAACTGCCTTTTGACCCAGCTATCCCACTTTTAGGAATATACCCCAAGGACACCATAGAATGGCTCCAAAAGGAGAAATGCACCCCTATGTTTATGGCAGCATTGTTCACAATAGCGAAGATCTGGAAACAGCCCAAGTATCCATCAGAGGACGAGTGGATTAAAAAGCTTTGGTACATATATACTATGGAATACTACTCAGCCATAAGAAATAATGACATCGGATCATTTACAATAACATGGATGGACCTTGATAACATTATACGGAGTGAAATAAGTAAATCAGAAAAAAAACTAAGAACTATATGAATCCATACATAGAAGGGACATAAAAATGAGACTCAGAGACATGAACAAGAATGTGATAGCAACAGCGGTGGGGGGTGGGGGTGGGGGGATGGGGTGAAGAAGGAGAGAGGGGGTGGGGGAGGGGAGGGGCACAAAGAAAACCAGATAGAAGGGGACAGAAGACAATTTAGCTTTGGGGGAGGGATATACAGCACAATCAAATGTCAAAATAATCTAGAGATGTTTTCTCTCAACATATGTACCCTGATTTATCAATGTCACTGCATTAAATTTAATAAATAAATTTTTAAAAAAAGAAAGAAAAAAAAAAGGAAGTCTAATCCAGACGCATCATCACCATGTGATACAGGTGTCTCACAGCCATGGGTTTCAAGTGGGGAGGCATAAACCAGAGGCTTGAGATAGACACAGCACCTCTTCCCCTTGAAAAGTGAAGATATAAGTCTTAATGTAGTCTAGTGCCAACCACTCCACTAGACCCTTTGGCAAGCGCAGTACTAGGCACCGAAAGAGAGGAAGGCAAAACCATAGCTTCTATCCTTGAGGGGCTCACAGTTACTGGGAAAGACAAAGACATTGACAATGAGATGAGTGGGGTAGAGAAGGGATACTAGGAAGAGAACAAATCACACACAGAGGTCAAGGGGAATTCACTGAGGAGGCGTTAATAGAGCTGAGCCTTGAAAGGTGAGTGAGATTTGTCCAGTAGGAGATGAGGAGAGAAGACATTGGAAGGCGCAGAGGACTAAAAGTGATGGCAAGCCCAGAGACCAGTTAGCTCTGGGGCTGAGGCATGAAGTGGGGAGTGTGCCGGGTGGGGGCGAAGAGTAAGAATGAAACTGAAGGGGTACGTTGAGGCAGTCTTAAAAACGCCAAGTAAGGTGTCAGGATCTGCCATTGAATTGGCTGTGTGATTTTCATTAATATGTCATCTGCACCTTATGGGCCCTATGTGTTTAGTTAAAAACAATTTCTGGAGGCAGATTCTCAGACTCTAACACGGGTGTGATCTTGGGCAACTTACTTAACTTCTTACTGCTTAATTTTCCAAATAGAAAATGTACAGACTTAAAAGGGTTGTTGAAAGGATCAAATGTAATGATATATATGCTTGACATAAAATAAACATAAATCCGTGTTTGTGCTTATTTTGCTGTTGCTACATATGTTACTACATTGTCTTTGCCATCTGGGAGGCTATGCTAAGATAATGTGAGTAAAAATGCTTGGTAAACAGCAAAGCAGGTTATGATATATAGTTATTATTATCATGCCAGGTAATCTGCTCATTACCTGTACACCCGCTCACTCACCAGGGCCGCCTGCTGGGCTACCACAAACACCTCCACAGATGGTGCAGTGGCAGCTACAGGGACACCACCCACTTAGATCAGGTTTGATAGAGATGTTCTAAGTGTTGATAGGAGTGGCGATCACACAGGTATATACATACATCAAAGCCAATAAAACTGTCCACTTACTGTTAATCTTTCTGTAGTTTATGTTTTAAATGTAGCTATATTGAATGGCATATTGATTAGAGTTTTCAATTTTAGTCTATCTTTTAACATAAGCATTTAGCCCATTTTTATTTAAATATATCTACTTATATACATATATTTGGGGAGGAAGATTTATGCATAGCAATAAAAATAATCATTTTTAAATGACAGGTTAGAGTCAAAAGCGCTTTCTGGCAGGCCGGGCTTGTCTCAGGCCTCAGCAATCTCTAGACTACTCTTGCCTCTCAGATTCAGTCCTGTGGATAGTCATTTTACTTCAGGGTGCAAAGTTCTCAAATAAGCGTCTCTCTCTATTCTACCAGTTCCCTGTCTCTTCAGATAAAGAAATGAGGCAGGACAGTCTACTCTTTGCCCTCAGGTAAGATGCTTGGCTCAATCTATTCCTCAGAATCCCCTCCTCTCACAGCTGGCCAAAGGTGCTTAGCGTGGCTGACTTGCCAGAGGATAAGTTTTAAGTTCTTTTTTTTTTTAACTTTATTTTAATTATTGGGTGTACATAGATGCTAGTGACGCCCCGAATACCCCCTTCCCCCGTGTGCCCCACCACATCTCCCTTGCCCTCCTCCCCGCAACGCCCTCTCCTCGGTTTTGCTTTTCTGCTCCCATCCCATCTTATCATCCCCTTTCCCTCTGTCCGCTTTCCCTCTGGAACCTTTGACCCCGCCTCTGTCTCTATTCTATTTCTCTGTCCATATCATTCATTGGATTCCTCAAATGAGTGAAGTCATATGGTATTTTTCTTTCTCTGCCTGGCTTATTTCACTTAACATAATAGTTTCCAGGTCCATCCATGTTGTCACAAAAAGTAAGATTTCCTTCTTTTTCATCTCCCCATAGTATTCCATTGTGTATATGTACCACTGCTTTTTAATCCACTCGTCCACTGATGGACACTTGGGCTGTTTCCAGATCTTGGCTATTGTGAACAATGCTGCCATAAACATGGGGGTGCATTTCTCCTTTTGAATCACTGATGTGGTGCTTTTGGGATATATTCCTAAAAGTGGGATAGCTGGGTCAAAAGGCAGTTCGATTTTTAATTTTTTGAGGAATCTCCATACTGTTTTCCACAGTGGCTGCACCAGTCTGCATTCCCACCAGCAGTGTAGGAGGGTTCCCTTTTCTCCACATCCTCACCAGCACTTATTATGTGTTGTTTTGTTAATGAGTGCCATTCTGACTGGTGTGAGGTGAGCATATGAAAAAATGTTCAACATCACTAATTATTAGAGAAATACAAATTAAAGTTTTAAGTTCTTAAACTGCCTCAGGTTTCAGAATACTTTTTTGAAAAGCCAGTTTCTCTTATACAAAACAACACCTTAGAAAATCCAAGAGATTTATTTTTAACAGATTGTTAAAGAGCTCTAATTCACCCACACTTGCTGGCAGGGCCCGATGTAAGACTTGGCTATCATTATCAATCAAGGCTACAGGGTTGCAATGAGCAGGGCGCCGGACAAAGTGAGAGGCACAAATTAAGAATGTTTTCTGGGCTAAGCCCCTGGTGGGCAGGGGCCCTGTCTGGCTAAATTGCTTTGTGCCACACAGAAGAGAAGAAACGAGAAGGGTTTTCTTTAATATTAGTGATGGCTTTGTGCTTGCTTCGGGTCAATGGCAGTGAGAGAAGGCTGGAGCTGTCCTGGAGTGTTTGACAAAAGATTTTCTTGGGGGAACACAGGACCTAAATCCTCAAACAGTTTGAAATCTTCTGGCAAAGGAATCATGGAGAAAAGACTAGAATTGCCTCTGAGCTTTAAATGCCTCACATTGATTTGTTTATGATTCTTGAAAGATGCCATCACCTACTAGTGGTTCCAGACAACTGGGGACAAGTGTCTGTTTCAGAAGGGTGTGTATAAGCAGCTTCTCAAACCAAAAGCCCCGAGGAGGCTCTCTGTCCCTCTGCTCACCTGCCTGGGCCTCCTTCATCCGAACTGCAGTTTCCTGACTGTGCTGGTGTGGGTTTGAAGAGAGATCACCAAGCAATACAGCTGTGTGGGACTTCCTTTCTCCTTTTCTTCTCTCCCTCTTCCCGCCTCCCTCCCTCCCTCCCTCTATTCCTCTCTCTCTCCACTCTCCTCTCCTCTCTCTCTAAACCTTTTACACTGCAGTTGAACAAGCCCCTGGATAAAGACTTTATCCAAAAAACCCCTCTTTAAAGTTATTTCAAATTTCTCTGCAAGGCTTTCAGAAATCTGTTTGTTTGAGGGCAGAATTAGATGTGACCGGCGTTTTATTGTGACATAAAACCATATTTCTTCCCTGGAAGATTAAAAAATAAAATCGGTTAATAAGAAAAGCTGTCAGCAACAGAAAATGGCTGACATAATCCGTTTATCCTCCGAGCAATAAAGATATTGGTCCTTGGGAGTCTATCCTCTCTCTCATGTTATTTCGCCCAAAACATTATCTTCCCAGCATTCTGATGGATTAAGAAGTCATATGGGAGATAGCAGGGAAATGACAGATACAAAAAAATATATAATATCCTTTCATTTCCACCCCTCCCTCCACACTCACTCATAGTCCCCCTCTCTTTTTCTCCCTCCCCCCATCCAAAACACACACACACTTTATTTTCTCTCTTTTCCCTCTCCCTGACACCCTCCCATTTTTCTCACCCTTTGGAAAAGAAATAGATCTTTTACCCACAATTCCAATACTCAGATAATCCTAATAGGGGCGGTGATGCAAAGGGCACCGAAGTCCATTCCTGCTGTGTGTGTGTGTGTGTGTGTGTGTGTGTGTGTGTGTGTGTTATATGTCACTTGTACACATCTACATAAACACAGATGGCCAGATGAAGAGATGGACCCTTGATAAGGGTGTCAACCACTTAGAGAGAAAGAGGTAAGTATATCGAACCACACACCTAAAATTTTAATCTAGGATTTCTGACAATAGCATAAATTTCAGAAACAAGGCTGAAGGCTGCACCAGTGAAAGGAAACAAAAGGAGCTTTGGACAATTAAACAATTAAAACACTCTTTGGGTTTTAGGGGATTGAGAAAACCATTTAAAATAAAAAGCATAGTGTGGCCAAACTTCCTGTTGTCTCAATTAGTGGTGCCAATCACTGTCTTTTCTCATATGCATGCGGGTTATTTTGGGGAAAAGATTCTTGAGATCACCCCCTGAGAACCCTCAGGATGCTTTTAAACTGCTTTACAAATAATCCTTAGAACCCCTTCCTGGGATTTGAAGGAGGGACAATGGGAATGCAGATAGAAAGGAAACAGTGTCTCTGACATGCATTCTTCCATTGGGAACGTTACTCTCTTTTCCACCTGAGTCTCTACTCTCCTTTCTAACTCACCACTTCTCTAGGGTAGAAAACTAGCACTGTGGTCATCATATGAATTTTTTTCAAACAGTAAATGTTTAGAGTCCCTAGGTGTGTTTCATGGGAATTTTACCAAATGAGTTCGCTACTGACATGTGTGTTCTCCTAGGCAAGATGACAGGAAGCTGTAGCAGGAATAAATGCCAGGAGAAGACAGTGAGCCCAATAAATGGTTGTAAAATGGAAGGTTTCTGGAAATGGCTTTTAGTGTATCCCTGAAAGTAGACTATTACATATGGATATATTTACATATACACATATATTTCAATATGTAAATATCACCTAAAATATACCACTCAATTATTAAGTTTACCACTCTATCTTCACCCTAGTTACCAGAAATAGAAAATGTTAAAATTTTCCATTTTTCTAACAGCTAATCCTCAAGTGTGTCTGTGACTACAATATCCTCATGTGGATGCAGGAATGAGAATGGGGCAGGTTAAGGATAAGAAAGGAGGTGAGATGAGGGAGAACCATGTGGTTTGGGGATTCCACTCCATAAATTACCTTTTCCCCCCAAAGCATATGACTGTTCGCAAATGATATAATAGAAATACCACCAGGGTTCCAAGGAAAAAATAATTTTGATATCTTTCAATTTATATACTTCTATCTATTCACATCTTTCCACAGCAAATGTCCTTTGGGATTATAACTTTACATACATTTTGAAAGCCAGTTGTTATAGAAGCCTTTAAATGTATTGTGCAAGATACACTCTCATAAAAATGATATTACCCACTCAAGACAAATATAAACATTTTATTACAGCAAAACCTATATATTTAAATAGCTATAAAACCAGATGTTAAATAAATGTCTACAGCAATTATAAATTGAGAAAATTCATAAACCACATTTACTGAAGCTAAATGTTTAATTGAAGAAAGGGTTGTTCCTCAATTAAAGTTCTTTAGGAAATAAAAACTGCTTGAATTTTAAGTGTTTGAATGCTATTGTCTGAAGCTGAATGCCTAAATATTTCTGTGTGATAGTATTAATGATAAAAACCAAAACTCTGAATTAAATTAATTTCTAGTTCGACAATTGACTATGCCTAAAACACAATTTATTTATTACTTCATTGAGTATGTTATTGTCATTGTGTTAAGCCAGGCATCATAAATCATTCTTATGCAAAGTTTAATATGGCCATAAGCCACTGCTAAAAATTGACTAGGAATTAGCTTGGAGTTGATTACAATCCCTGGATTATACACTTTGTCTACAATATTTGTTCATTCTTCTTTCAACAAACATTTATTGAGTGCTCACTGAACCAGGTGCTATGCCAGGCACTAGGGATCTGCAAATAAGTAGGACAAGCTCTCTGCCCTCTGGAATTCCAGTCTGGCAGAAGAGGCAGACGAGAGACAGACAGCAACACCTCGGTGTGGTGGGTGCTCTAACAGAGGAGGCAGAGGACTGGGAGCACACTGTTCATCCCACAGAAGTAGGGCTCCATGCCAGGCCAGGGGCAGTGACATGGAAGTCCCTTTCTCACTCACCACTGGCCCGCTCTAGTGCCCAGCACCATCCTGATTCTGGGAGACAGATGCCGCTGTCTCAGTGCCCAAGCCTTTCCAGGTCTTCTCTGCAGGGGAGCTTATGGTAGTCGTGGTGGTGAACACACACTCTCCCTCTGTTTGTGGGTTCCACTTACCTAATTTAGTAACCCTAAAATAATCACAAACTGTAAAACTGGGCAGGTTCAACACAGATAAGGATAATTCCTCCAAAAGCACTTTAAAAATTGAAGGCTTGCCAGATTATTTTTATTACAAAAATTTCAAAAATCAAGACATTTCTAATAGTTGTGTTTTCTCCATCATAGCACTGATAACACTTTGTGGAAATTTTAAATGACCTGTTTGCCTCCCGCATAGCATTGTAAGAGGACAGCTTGAGAACTAGTATGGCTCACGGTATGTGGTCTATACACGCATGTCAAATTCAATCAAATGGAAATATTTTCTAGTTATTGGAAAGTATAAGTCACCAATGTTGAAAATAATTCAGTTGATCAATAACAAAGAGTTACTTTTTTCCAATGGTTGGCATAGCAAGATTTCTAGGTGCTTGGTAGATACAATTCTTGAGTTGGTCATGGAATGGGTTGTTCTAGTTAAGTAAGGTATTCAAGTTTACAGAAGATTACCCAAAATACTTCATTTGGGTTACCAATTTAAAAATAAAATCTTAGACTATAATTCACTTTACACTGAAACTAAATGGACAGGATTAAAATGTTGATGATTCAAGAGGCAGATCACTGTGAAGATCAGGTATCACTTGCTTAGTGCAAATGCCAGCTAACAGCCTTCTTTCAGTGACTTGTCACTGGAGTAAGAGTTTACTTTAAAATGAAATCCTAGATGAGAAAGCAATCAATGAACAACTAAGGTGCCGCAACAAAGAATTGATGCTTCTCATCTTTCTCCCTTCCTGTCTGTCTGTTCCTATATGTCCTTCTCTCTGTCTCTGTCACAATAGAATAAAAATTAAAAAGTAAAATAAAATGAAATCCTAGAGTGGTCCAGGTCCCCCTGTACTCTTCTGGGAGCTGGTTGGTGATTTCTTTTCTTAGAGAATTTCCTGGTTGTATGAATTTGATTAAGCACAACAAGTAATTTAAGGTATATACATATGTGTGTGATTATTAAAAAATTATTATGCCTGAAAATGTTACTAAACACTCATTAATCCTTATAACAAAACTCTGAGGTTGGCACTATTATTACACCAATTTACAAGTAAACTGTGACTTGCTGTTCACTTGTTCATGGTATAAAACTAGGACTTCATGGAGCCAAAGCTGTGGTGCCTATCTGCCTGACTTCAATGTTCTTCCTCTTTATTACTATTCCATATGACCTCCACTGAGCTCATTCACAAAAATATTAGGTAAATCATGAAGAATTTAATAGCTTTTTCCTGGTTGAATAAAACTTGAGAGGATAATTGGGAATGCCATTTTCAGAGGCTTCTCTAAGTGATTTGGCCTCAATTCTTTCTCACCTGGATCCTGCAGGATCTTTGTCATCCATTTAACCTGTTAATCTACCAGTGCCCACCCTTCCCCATGTGTGGAAGTCTACAGTCAGGCAAAGGTCAGTTTTACCATCCAGTCAGTCAGTAAGGACCTGCTATATACTCTGTGCTATGTGGCATCAGGAGTAAATATGAGTGTTTAGAAAAAGTCTAAGTGAGATGCAGTTCTAGAAAAATTCTAGATCATGAAAATAAAGCCAAAATTAGATCATGTGCCTTGTTCCACCATTTTTTTTAGCTTCAGCAGAATTTGTAATGGCCTCTTTGGGCTACCCTCACTCTAAGCCCACAGTGTATAAATGTCCTGGAGAACAAAGCTATGCAAAAATTCTCCCTCTACATCAGCTGTTAGTTATGACCAATCCCTGGGTCTACTTCCTGAACATTGTTGCCTGGAGTCTTGTATGTTGCTGTGTTGCCCTATCAGTGATGCTCTGATTAGCATCATATTCACTTACTTCTCAGAGAGCTGCTTAGAAAGCTTTCGTTCATTCTTAATTGGAAATAAAGTAGGTAGTATTAATGAATAAGATAGTAGAATGCATGTAGGACTGTAAGGGGTGTGGCTTTAGAGCACCACCAAGAAGAATCTTCTCGTGTATAATCCTGGGACAGGTGGTGGCCATCTTTCCTAGCCCTGGAGGAATCTCTCTCTTTCTCTCTCTCTCTCTCTCTCTCTCTCTCTCTCTCTCTCTCTCTCTCACACACACACACACACACACACACACACACACACACACACACACACACACACGGAAGATCAGAAGGATGGGGAGGGGGAAGCCTCATTGATACTGTTTGAGTCCTGAATCCCACTTACTAGAATCCAAATTCACTGGGTTAGAGAAAAGTATCGGTTGCTTGAAATTTAGAGTCCAAAGTAATAAGATTCTAGAACTTTCTCTTGTATATAAATATGTCCATATAAAATTAACATATGCATATACATATAAGAATAATACTCTATTTATTCTTCAGTGATTTTTTTCATATATCAATATAGCTTGCAAATCTTTTCAAGTCAAATTATACAAATCTACCTTATTCTTTTAAAGATCATGTAATATTTCATCCTATGTGTGAGAGCTAATTTTATATGTTAACTTGACTGGGCCATAGGGTGACTAGATATTTGGTCAAAGATTATTCTGAATGTGACTTGGAGGATGTTTCAGGGTAAGATTAACATTTGGATTAGTAGACTGAGTAAGGAAGATTGCCTTCCTGATGTGGGTAGGCCCCATCCAATCAGTTGAAGGCCTGTTTAGAACAAAATTGGCAGCCTTTGGGTTGGGACATCACATTTTCCCTTTTTCTGAGTTTAAGGCTACCGACTTCCACTGGAACTATACCGTCAAGTCTCCTGGGTCTCCAGCTTGCTGACTGCAGACCTTGGGACCTGTCAGTCTCTTTAATCACATGAGCCAATTCCTTATACTAAATCTAGAAGTAAAGAGATCTATACTGTCTCTGTTTCTCTGAAGAACTCTGATGAGTACTCTATGGGTGGGCTATTACTTTGGTCATTTATATAGTTTTCAACTTGCTATTTTAAATAATGCTAAATCCATTTTGCTGAAAGGGGTTTATTTCTATAGGAGAGAGTTTAAGGAGCAGAATTGCTGGGACAAAGTACAGTATAAAGATTTAAAGTTTGACCTTTTGATCTTTATATTGCAAATTTACCTTCCAAAAGGCTTTTCTAGCCTTTCTCATCAACAATATATTACAGAGGCTACTTGTCTATACCCATATGTACCCTAGATATTAAAAATATTTTTAATTTGATAATTAGAAGCATAAAATATGCAATATCATTATTACTTTAAGTTGCATTTATTTTTCTTAATTTGCATTTACTGAATTACTACTGGGGTTGAGTTTTTTCATGTCTTCATGGGGCATGTGTATTTATTGTTCTGTAGAATACTTTATATATTTTTCTATCAGCTAATTTGCCTTTCTCCTGCTGACCAGTAGTTGTTCTTTATATATTATTGACATTACATTATTCTTGTATTTGTTATATAAGTGGCAAATATTTGCTCCCAGTCTGTCATTTGTTTCATTATTGTTTATGACATCTTCGGAGTGGGAAGGTCACAGAAGAGTGGTTGTTCTAGAATCAGACAGCCTAGACTCAAACCTTACATCTACAACTTACTAGCTATGTAACCTTGGAAAAATCACTTAAGCTTTCTAAGACTTAGTTGGCCCTCTTAAAGTAGAGATAAAAGAAGTACCCAAGTCATTGAATTATTATGAGCATTAAATGAGCACATTATCTAGCCCATTGGAAGTGATCAACTATGAGATTTATGATTAGTATGTCATATTAAAGAGTATATTTCCTGACTGAGTGGTGGGGCAGTGGATAGAGCGTCGGACTGGGATGTGGAGGACCCAGGTTCGAGACCCCGAGGTCACCAGCTTGAGCGTGAGCTCAACCGGTTTGAGCAAAGTTCACCAGCTTGGACCCAAGGTCACTGGCTTGAGCAAAGAGTTACTTGATCTGCTGAAAGCCCACAGTCAAGGCACATATGAGAAAGCAATCAATGAACAACTAAGGTGTCACAGTGAAAAACTGATGATTGATGCTTCTCATCTCTCTCCGTTCCTGTCTGTCTGTCCCTATCTATCCCTCTCTCTGACTCTCTCTCTGTCTCTGTAAAAAATAAATAAATAAATAAATAAATAAATAAATAAATAAATAAATAGTACATTTCAATGAAGTCACATCTGTTGAATGTGAGTTAGTTATCACTTAGTATAGCTTTGGTTGAAAGAAACAGGAAACCAAACTAAAATCTGACCTTAAAATAACCAAGATATATTATTTCAAATAACAAGAAGTCCATAGGTAGGGCAGCTCCAGGATTGAATAATTCGAGAGGTTCAACAGTGCTGGCAAAAGCTTGAGTTTCTTTTCCTTCCTCCATCCTCAGCATGTTGTATTGGACCATTGGTAAGCTTCCCCCACAGGCATGTCAGCTGTCACATTTACAGGCCTCACAGCTGGATATAATGTCAAGGTGAGGAAGAGGAACAGTTTCTTCCTCATCGAGAAGAAAATCTTTCTCAAAATGCTTTCCAACCCCATGTTCATGATTAATTGGATAGAACTTGGTCACATGCCTATGTCCAAAGCAATTACTAACGAGGGGAACAGGTTTAAAGTATTGCCATAGATTAATTAGGACTTATCTCTGAAACATGTAAAGAGGTCATTAAAAAAATGAAAAATTAGCTACTATGTCACTAGTAGTATTAAGTGCATAAAATAAAATACCTAAATAAAAAAAAATTTTTTAAAGATAGTTTAGGTCTCTCTCTTGTATATATAGCCAGAGCTGTATACTAGGCAATCAGCACTAGTACAGTGACTCCTTCTGGTTCCTACTCTGCCATCTTTAGTTCTGACTCCAATTTCCAAAGTTGCCCCATGGTCCAGAATGGCTGCTAGAGCTCCAGTCCTCATGTCCATGTTCCACTCAGGAAGAAAAGGGAGAAAGGAAAATGGTGTCACTTCTAATTGACTCAGTCCCTTTTAAGAGATTTTTCCAAACACTACATCTAACAATATCAACATTGAATTGTCTACTTCTAGCATTAAGGGAGGCTAAGAATTAGTCTTTTAACTGGGCACATGGCTGCTGGGACTATTATTTGCATTATGTAGAAAAGCAGAATGGGAAGAACGGCTGTGGGATAAACAATTATCTGTATCTGTCGTAGTCAGAAAGAAAGGCACAATGGCTTTTGGGCAGGCAATGAAAACATTCAGCTTTATTTTTCCTTTGGTTTTTGTTAAGGAAATCTTTCCATCTCTGTTTTAACCATTCCATCCTTTGGTAGTGTGCCTTCCTATATTGCAGAGTGTGAGAAGCTAAAAACCACATTTCTTAAACTCTTCTGCAACTTGAATATCAGGAGTAATTTAGGTTCTGCCAATTAGATGTCCTCATAGAAGTTTGGAATCTGGGCTGTCTGGTCACTACATTTATGAGTGTCAATGAATAGACACAGACATCCATCTATCCATGGAAGCATTAAAGGCAGGTTCCTTCACTGTAGGTCACAGCTGAGACGTGAATTTCTGGAGTTGAGTCCTCATTATCCTGAGTGCAACAGAGGTAGGAGCTTCCCTGGAGCACCAGTGCTGGGTATTGTTCCAGAAGAGCCAATGAGACCCACTTATCCAGCCCTTTATAGATTTGCAACAACTAATTCTCTACATTAAATCTTTTTTTTTGTTTCAATAACTAGTGTAATCTCCATTTTTTACACAGTTCAAAGATTATAAAAATGTTCTCATATAATTTTGATACCTTAAATTTTTTCTTTTTGATATGTATTTCTCTAGTTCTTCTAGAACTAACTTTGATTACCATGTGAGGGAGTAATCTTAACTGTAAAAGATTAATAATCAGTAGTCTCAATACCATTTAATAAACAGTCTGCTCTTTACCTACTCTTTAAGTGACATTGTAATCATGTACTAACTTCTCCATGAAAGGGATCTGATAAATTGAAGGAGTATTAGTTGTATTAGAATAAAAGTTACGGCAGTGTGTAGTGAAAAGTATATATTGCTTTTGCATGAAATATCTTTCAAAAAGGGGAAACACATTTTTTTTTTTGGATAGGGTTGCTTTCAGTAACTCTGTGTAGTTGCCCTGATATAGTTGATGGACAGAAATAAGATATATAGAGAGAAGACCACATGTTATCATATACTTTCAAATACAGAAGTATAGACTAAAAGCAGACACTGTCTAGAGAAAACTCATAGGTTCCCTGATTAGAGACACCCTTCTTCATATCTATTATAGTAAGGCCACTGAAAAATTAAGTGAATACTAATGAAGGACAAATTTCCATATAGTCACTTTCACCTTGGGAAGAGTACTAGACCTTTTGGGTTGGACAGTATACAAAGAAAGAATTTAGAAGTGGATGGACTTTGATGATATTTAAATGTCTGTGACCTGCACATACCTACTATTTTCCCTCTAACCTTGTCAGTATTTCCACATTCAAATGTTGCCTCATCTGTTCTCTCTACCAGCATTTCTTCAAGGGATACAATAGAACTCTTTCTCCCTATAGCCTGTGTGCATTGGACAGAGGTTTTAGCAATCACATCCTGCTTGAATTATTCCATCTTTCTTACTGCTGACAGGGTGGGGGCCAGTCAAGTTCAATCTAAGTCTCTTAGAAGGGCCACAAAGGCTATTACAATGTCTCTCAGTCTGTTGCTGTATTCTTTTATTAAGTTGTCTATTTGAGTACCAACATCAAAATATTTAAGTTGCTATGACATTATAAAATGTGTTAATATCGGGTAGGCAAAAACGCCTTCATTGTTCTTCTTAATTCATTTCTTGGTTCCTTCATGTGCATTTTCTCAGCTAGGAAAACTTTAGAATCATCCTTTCAAGTTTCACAAAATATCATTTTGGGCTCTTGATTGACATTTATTTGCATTTACAAATTAAATTTCTGGAGAATTGCCATCCTTACAATTTCAAGTCTTTCCTTTCAAATCATGGTATGTCTCTATTCAGCATTTCCTTTCACCCATTTTTAATTGGGTTATTCACCTTTTCACTATTCGGTTTTATCATTATTGAAATTTATATATTCTGGATACTATAATCATCAGATATAAGATTTGTAAATATTTTCGCTCATTTTGTGGGTTATTTTTAAGTTTACTTGATAGTGTCCTCTGACTAACAAGGTTTTAATTTTGATGAAATCCAGTTTATCTCTTTTGTTGTTGTTGTTGTTGTTCCTTGTGCTTTTGTTGTCATATTAAAGAAAGCACTGTCTAATCCAGGAGTCCCCAAACTTTTTACACAAGAGGCTAGTTCACTGTCCCTCAGACCGTTGGAGGGCCGCCACATACAGTGCTCCTCTCACTGACCTCCAATGAAAGAGGTGCCCCTTCCGGAAGTGCAGTGGGGGGCTGGATAAATGGCCTCAGGGGGCCGCATGTGGCCCATGGGCCGTAGTTTGGGGATGCCTGGGCCATGGTCACAAAGATTTACACCTATGATTTCTTTAAAAGTCTTGTCATTTTAGCTCTTATATTTAGGTCTTTGATCCACTTTTAGTTGATGTTTATATGTGGCATAAGGTAGTGGTCCAGCTTCATTCTTTTCCACGTGAACATCCAGTTGTACCAGCAACATTTGTTGAAAGACTATTTTTTCCCTATTGAGCTATCTCGCACTCTTACTGAAAATCAACTGAACACAGATTTATGGATTTTTTTTTCCCCTGGACCTGTACTACCTTGTCTTGATTACTATAGCTTTATAGTAAGTTTTGAAACACCTAAGTATGAGTCCTACAACTTCGTTCTCTTTCAATATTTTTTTGGTTAGTCTGGATCCATTGAATTTCCATGTAAATTTTAGGCTTAGTTTATGTATTTCTGCAAAGAAGTTAGCTGGGATTTTTATAGAGATTGTATTGAATCTTTATATCAATTTGGAGAATATTAGTATCTTAACAATATTGAGTCTTCCAATCCATAAACATAGGACAACTTTCCATTTATTTGTCTTGTTTGATTTCTTTTAACAATGTTTTATAGTTTCTTTTTTATTTTAGAGGGGGGGAGATAGTGAGACAGTCTCCTGCATGTGCCCTGACTGGGATCCACCTGTCTCGGGCCAATGCTCAAATCAACCAAACTATCATCAGCACTTGGGGCCGACACTTGAAGCAATTGAGCCACTGGTTGTGAGAGAGAAAGAGGGAGAGAGGAAAGGGAGCGGGAGAAAAGTATGTGGTCCCTTCTCTTGTGTGTCCTGAATGGGAATTGAATGTGGATGTTCATATACCAGGCCGATGTTCTATCCATTCAGCCAACCAGCCAGGACCTATTTTATAGTTTTTAAAGCCTAAGTTTTACACTTTTTAAAAATTAATCCTAAGTATTTTATTCTTTTTCATGTTATTGCAAATGAAATTCTTTTCTTTATTTTTGCTTTGCTCATTACTATTATACAGAAATATAGTTTACTTATGTTTATTGATGTATTCTGTAACCTTACTGAACTCATTTATTAGTTTTGGTAGTGGGTATTTTTTTTGTTTTTAGGACACTTTAGTACTCTCTATATACAAGATCTTGTCATTTACAAATACAGTTTTACTTCTTTCCTTCCAATCTGGATGCATTTTTTTCTTTTTCTTGAACTGACTAACACCTCCAGTACAATACTGAATAGAAGTAAAGACTGTGGACATCCTCGTCTTATTTATGATCGTAGGAGGAAAACATTCAACCTTTCACCGTTAAGTATGTTGCTTTTAAAGATTCCATTTATATAGTGTATTGCATCACTTGATTTTTAGTTGTTAAACCAACTATGCATTCCTGAGATGAATCCTACTTGGTTATGGTGTACAATATTTTTCACATATTTATAGATTCAATTTGATAGCATTTTGTTAAGGGTATTTGCATCTATATTTTAAAAATATTGATATATAGTTTTCTTTTCTTGTGATGTATTTGTCTGTTGTGTTTTTGTTGTTGTTGTTGCTGTTGTTGTTTTTATATCAGAGTTACCCTGGCTTCATAAAAAAAGTTGAAATGTGTCCCCACCTTTTCTGTTCTTTGGAAGCCAGAGAAATTTTTACTTTTTTGTATAATTGCCCTGTGAAGGCTTCTGGTCCTGGATTTTTCTTTGTGGGAAATTTTTTTAAATGTCTAATTCAATCTCTTTTTTTGGTTATATGTCTATTGGTGTTTTCTATTTCCTTATGAGTCATTTTCAGCAGTCTGTGCCTTTCTGTAAATTGTCCATTTCACTTAAGTTATCTAATTTGTGTTACATAGTTGTTTCTAGTATTCTCATAATTCTTTTTATTTCTTTCATTCTTGATTTTAGTGATTTGACTTCTTTTTTTCTTGATTACTTTGTTCTTCTTTTTTCAGTGTCTTATGATAGAAAGTTAAGTTGTTGAGTTAAGACCTTTCTTCTTGCCTGACCGGGTGGTTGCGTAGTGGATAGAGTGTCGGACTGGGATGCAGAAGACCCAGGTTCGAGACACCGAGGTCACAGGCTTGAGCCAGGACTCATCTGGTTTGAGCAAAAGCTCACCAGCTTGGACCCAAGGCTGCTGGCTCAAGCAAGAGGTTACTTGGTCTGCTGAAGGCCCACAGTCAAGGCATGTATGAGAGAGCAATCAATGAACAACTAAGGTGTTGCAACACAATCAATGAACAATTAAAGTGTTGCAACGCACAATGAAAAACTAATGATTAATGCTTCTCATCTCTCCATTCCTGTCTGTCTATCCCTCTCTCTGACTCTCTCCATCTCTAAAAAAAAAAAAAAAATTCTTAGAAAAAAAACCCTTTCTGGGACACAGAGGACCCAGGTTCAAAACCCCAAGGTCACCAGCTTGAGCATAGGCTCATCTGGCTTGAGCATGGGCTCATCAGCTTGAGTGCAGGGTCACTGGCTTGAGCCCAAAGATCACTGGCTTGAAGCTCAAGGTTGCTGGCTTGAGCCCAAGGTCGCTGGCTTGAGCAAGGAGTCATTCACTTTGCTTTAGCCCCCCCAGTCAAGGCACATATTAGAAAGCAATCAATGAAGAACTAAGGGGCTGCAACAAAGAATTGATGCTTCTCATCTCTCTCCCTTCCTGTCTTTCTATCCCTAGCTGTCCCTCTCTCTCTGTCTCTCTCACAAAGAAAAAAGGACCTTTCTTCTTTTTTAATGTAGGCATATACAATTAATTGTGATTTCATTTTTATCCATGCATTATTTAGAAATATATATATTATCTAGAAAATTAAATTTAACAGGGTGACATTGATCAACAAGAGTGCATAGATTTCAGGTAAACATCTCCACATCATTTGAACAGTCAATTATGTTGTATACCCATCACACAAAGTCAAATCATCCTCTGTTACCTTACATTTGCTCCTCTTTTACCCTTCCACCAACCCCCTCCCTCATATCCCCCTCTCCCTGTTAACCACTACTCTCTTATCTAGGTTCTTGGGTTCTCAATTTTTAATCTCACCTATGTGTGAAATCATATAGTTTTTGGCTTTTTCTGATTTACTTATTTTATTTGCTATAATGTTCTCAATATATTTCATAACTCTCAAGTAGTGAAAGTAGACATCTTTGGGACAACCATGGATTTTCTAGTTACATTTGTATTACTAATTTTAAGTCTAATTTAACTATCATCAGAAAACAGATTTTGTATGATTTCAATCCTTTGAAATTTGTTGGGCTTGTTTTATGGCCCAACCTATAGTTACATTTTATAAATGTTCCATAAGTGATTTCAAAATATATCTATTTGTAGACAGTGAGTAGAATGCCCATATGTATTTATATTTCCTATAACTTTACTTACCTTTTTGTTTGTTTTTAAATTCAGTCATTGGAAATACAAAATAATCACACATTGTGATCATGGACTTATCCAATTCTCCTTATAGTTCTATAAATTTTTGCATGTTTTGATTCCATCTTATTAAATGTATACAAATTTAAAGTCATTATATATTTTTTATGAGCTAAATATTTTATTATTATAAAGAGATCTTTATCTTCAGTAATGTTTTTTTCTTTCTTAAGGTCTACTTTGTCTAAAAAAATTCACTTCAAGTGCTTTCTTTTGATTAATATTTTCTTTTACCTCCAACATTTTTCATCTTAATGCTTTACATGTCTTTTATAAATAAAAATATGAGTTTTATTTTTTATTCAGTCTAAAAATCTCTCCATTAAAGCATTCAGTATATTTTATTTTAATGTAATTATTAATTTGCTCAGGTTAAATTTATCATGCCTGTTCTATTTTCTTTTCCTCTCCTTTTCTGCCTTCAAAAATAGCTTTGAGTATTTTTTCATGATTCCACTTTCCTCACTATAATCTAGGAAATTATTTGTTCTATACTATTATAATGGTAACACTAGAAATTATCACATATGTCTTTTAGTTATAAGTATGGACTAGTAATTGGTGTTATACTCTTTACCAAAGCAATACATGGTCTTTAGAACTTCTTAACTATAGTTACATATCCTCCCTGACTTTTAAACCATTGGTTTCATGCATTTTAATGTTCTATCTATTTTAAACATAATAAGACTTTATAATTGTATTATATGGTCAGTGTTCATTTCTATTTACCTACATCATTTTCCTTTATCTCTGTACTTCCATTTAGGATCATTTTCTTTCTACATGAAGAACATCTTTACTGCTGGGTCTCCTGGGAACAAATTCTCAATTTTGAAATTTTGTTTGCATATCTTTACTTTTATTCTTGAAAGATATTTTTGTTTTATATATGTGTGTGTGTGTGTGTGTGTGTGTGTTGACATTTTATTTTACTTTGATATCATTTCATTGTCTTCTGATTTCAACTGTTTCTATTAGGTGGTTAGTCGTCGGTCTACTTTTTTTCTTTAGAAAATAATCTGTTATTTTTGTCTTTCCTCTGACAGCTTGTGTATTTTTATTTGGATTTGGATTTAAGCAGTTTTGTTATAGGCCTAGGTTTGGCTTTCTCTGTATCTGGTTCAGTGTCTGCATAGCATCTTAAATCTGTGGTAGAATGTCATGCATGGGTTTCAGTAGCTCTCCTTTATTACTGTTCTGACCTATTCTAGCCTTCTTTGACCCCAATTATACATATGTTACAATGTCTCCCTATTTTGTCTATCTCTCTTATAATCTATATTCCTTATAGTTTTTCCCTCTGTGTTTCATTAGTGCTGTTTGCTTCTTATCTATCTCTAGTCCACTGATTCTCTCCTAGATGTCTATAGTCTAATAGTAAACTTGTCCAATGAGTTCATTAATTTGATTACTAAATATTGCAGTGCTGTAAAAATTCATATGGTATGGTTTTCAGTTCTTGGTGAAAAAAAAATCTTAATCTTTCTTTTTATCTCCTTTATTCTACTAAACAGTTACTTCAAGGTTTGTACTTGGTGATTTCAATTATGAGCCAGGCTCTGTACCACATGCCTACAAGATTATGTCACAACCATCCTAATAAATGTTTTTATAGAAGAAGAAACTGAGGCTCATACACATAGTTTCTAAATAGTAAAGCCAAGAAATAAATTCAAGTCTTCCAAGCTCCAAAATTTATTGTGTTAACCACCTCATTACATGGCAATGGAAGTCCCAAATATCTGACTAAACCAGAGTCCAAAAACTGTAAGGTTAATTTATTTCTCAAACAGAGCAAGATTTCTCTGTTCTTAAGGTTGGTTTTCCATTTCCATCAAACCCCAATACAACATTCAACCTGAATTTGTTTTCTTTTTCATATATCCTCCCACATTTTTTCATTCAATCATTTATCAATCAGTGAGTATTTTTGAGCCTCTATCACACTGTCCTAGATCCTAAATATACATGATAAATAAGGCAGACATGGTTCCAGTCTCATGATACTTTCATTTTAGTGAAAGATAACAAAAAGTAAACATGTAAGCCAATACACAAGATAATTTCAAGCAGTAGTGAAGTCTCTGTGAATAAAATAGTGGATTTATTACATTGGGATATTGGAGGTACACTACGTGGTCATGGTAAACTTTCAGAGGAGGTTACGTGTGAGCTGCAACCTGAAGGAGAAGAGCATTTTAGGCAGAAAAACAAATAAGTGCAAAGGCCCATGTTTGAAAGATGCTTGGTGTATTTAAGGGATGGAAGAAAATTGAGTTTTGGCTTAAGCCCCAAGAACAAAGAGGACAGAGGTAGAGCATTAGATAAAAGAGCTGGCAGGGATGGAAACATGGACAGCATAGCCATATTTGAGATAAAAAGTGATGGCAGCAACTTTCACTTCAAGCTATAAGGAAGTAACTGTGACCAGATTTACCTTTCCATCATAAACCACTAGGAAGCTAGACAAAATTTATGAAACTACTGTTTTCAGACATTGTTGAACAAGTAGCATAGAACTGTGATCCATGTAAGGAAGAAAACAAATAAGGTCACTGTGATCGCTACAGTCATTTGCCTGAAAATACATTCCACACCATAAAGTAGCAAAGGAAATCTGAAACTGAGCACACAGTCTCGCTGGGTGAAGGAAAGAAATGGGAGTCCAAGGAGGTTGAGGTAACTGCAGTGATAGGGCAGAGCTTCAGAAAGGAGAGAGCTATTTAGCAAAAGAATTTCAGAAACCTCCTTAGGGGCCTTCTCTGAAAATCTACATTTTTAACAACACCTTCCCTTCTCCAGTTGATACCGTGCACACATTAAAATTTGAGAATCACTACTCTAAAGAAATAAGAAACCAGGACACTGAAGAGATAGAGGCAATGTCCTTAAGAGAACAGACTACATTTTTTATTACCACCTAAGGTGGCAATGAATTTTACTACTGCAAATATATACTGACCTCTCCATTTCAGCTGAAGATAAAAGGGGTTTAGAAAGTCTGTTGGCTTATATGTAAGAGTAAAGGGTAGATAAAATGGTCAGGTGAAGTACTTCTGGTCTTTCTCTGGTTCCATTCCCAAAGCCTTCACACTGTTTGGGTCTTTATCTCCTAAGCCTAGAACATGCACATCAGGGCAGATTTTTTGCACTTCTCAGGTGTGGATGCATGTTTGGTTGCCTGTTGGTTGGATGAGTGATTAATTAAATGAACTAATTATATCAGTGAGAGCAGGCGCTCAGAAGTCATTTCCATCTCCATGCTGACAAGGTAGGGTGAGGAAGTCAGCCTTATCAACTTCAGGTCTTTGGAAACTCCCCAAGGGCCTCTGATAGTTCATCATTCACTCTTTCTAGCCAGCCCTGGTCAAGGTAGACAATGACCTTCCATTCTCCATGACCTGACTAATGTCATACCCTAGGGCAGAGGATTGTAGCTAAGAAATTTTTGCTTTGACTCTCCCTATGCTAAGGACCCAGGATCCTGTGGAGGTTTGGGATCAACTTTGGTTTTGAAAAGAGCAAAGAGAACGACATAATTTAAAAAATCAAAGAAATTCATTTTAGTAGTAAAAGGTTAACAGCCTTTAGGAGGAACAATTTTTAATCACCCTCGTCTAGACTCTATCACTGGAATCACCAGCCACCGAGTGAAATATGGCCCAACTGCCGCCACCAAACAGCTCCTAAAGACTGTTGTATTTAATCATGTCTGTGCACCACTTATGGATTTTCATTATGATTCCTGATGCTGTTGCGCTGGGTAAAATATTAATATCCATAGTAATGATGCATGAAGCTTGGAGTGTAATTTCTTCACTCTTCTTGTCTGATATTAAATTGTTACCACTTTATCATTTGTGTAGAACTGCACGTTTCAATTAATCTTTCCATATCAGCAGCCCTGATTAATATAGATCATGATTCATAAGCTTATCGTCACTATAGTTTTAACAGATCATTTATAAAGATCTTAAATTTCAGGGTCTGGGAGGTACAGCTGCTGTGTCCAATGTGCCTCTTTATTCTCTGTTCCAACAGTGCTACTATACACTGGCTGTCACCTCCCGTTGAATAATTAATTTCAGGAAACAAAATTTGCCCAAGGGAAAAAAGAAAAAAAAAACAGAATGAGGGGACTGGCGATTGGCAGGGCACTGGGCAATGTTTGTTCACCTTTCCATGCCCAGCCGGATGTCATCTGCGCTTCAACAGCCAGAACTGCTGCTCTGGGGAATTAACCACAGGTGTGTGTGGGCTTCCACCAGTTCCAGTGGGCAGTCTCAGCCAGCACAGCCATCCCAGGGCAGTTGTTGAGGTTTGATGGAGCACTGGATAGCATCCCAGGCAGCTGCTGTTGCTCACATGAATCTACAAACCTCATCAGGCTTGGCGTGGTGCCTGGGGCCTTCCACTCACCCTGGAATACAAACAATCTAAGCCATGCACTCAGGGTAGGGTAGGGGTGAGCTGGGGAATTAGTGAGAGGATTTTAGACATTGTTATAAACATCAGAACCACTCAGAGCTTGGACTTTTTTATGAGAAGAGTCTTCTGAGACTCAGAGAGGGTTCTTTGACAGGCAGGTATATGGCCCATAATTGGGAACCAGGGGACCTCCCCACTGCCCTGACTCTCAACCAACTTGAGGCTTAAGCGGGCACCTACAGATCTCCTAAAGAGCAGCCTGCTTGTTGGATCAGAATACAGGTGTTGAGCAGATAAAATATATTACGCTCACTTTGTTAAAGATGGCGCTGCCCACGTGGAAGCCGTGGCCCAGGTGATATTAATGTGTGTTGGGGGCGGGCTGTGGACAGGCAGGATCCTTGTAGCCTGGGGCTTGGTTTTAGGACTAAGCCTTTTCCACCCTTTTCTGATGTGGGGTGGTGCAATCCTATCATGCCCCAGATAAGTGACTTTGTATTAGAGACTTCCCTATTTTGTATATTGGATTAAAGGTTTTGATTTCTACACTATAAAATGGGGGCAAAACGGGAGCTTGCTCTCTTGGTTCCTGAGATTAGAATTAAAGAGGAGAGCAGAGAAAGGCCACGTGGAGGAGGCCAGGAGAAGCAGCCAAGATGGCAGAGTGTTGAGTAAGAAGCCAATTTGTGCAGAGTTTGTGCAGGGAGAAGGAAGGAGATGGGGAACAGAGGTGAATAAGTCTGGTGAGCTAGAAACCTTTGATTCTAGGAAACTCGGATAAGTCAGTAGCTTTGTGAGCACTGAATGAGTGTGTATTGGAGCCCAGTGTGTGTTTTTACTTGCCCGCTGGGTGCAAGCTAGGATTAAAGATGATGGCCCACCAGTTCTTGGCTCCCTTGTTTCATTACCAACTGTCCGAATCCATTGCGAACCTGCATTGGCCAGGCTGCTGTGATGGTGGCCCTGGCTACTGGCTTTACAACAGGTTAACAGGAAACAAGGCAGAGTTGACTCACGTTCTCGAGTCTGTGTCTGAAGCTTAGGCTTCTCAAAGGCTGTGTGGACACAGGAAAAGCACTGGGTTTTTTGTCTTTTTTTTTTTTTTTTAAGTATTCTATAGACTGGTCTGCTAATAACTAAAAGGGTAACATTTTGTTGACCAAAAATCTAAATATTTTGTTTCAACCTTGATCAAATCAAGTGTTTTCTTTTTAAACTTGTTCTGAGTAAATGTGTGCTCTTTGGTTTGGCCAAATTTATGCATCTTCTATTACACACCTTCTCTGTGAAAGCCATTGTCCAGGCCCTGAGGCTTGGGCCTCTGTCTTAGTGTGGGTAACCTCTTGATGCAGACTCTGAGACAAGAATTCAAGAATTCAAGAACAAGTAGTTTTGGGGGAGATGATTTTAGGAAATTTCATTAGGGGAGTAAGAAAGTGCGGCAGAGAAGGGGAGGCTGCCAGCGGAGGCTGTTATCCAGTGAGTTAACCCCTGTGGGCGGCTGGGGAACCCTGGGAGACTGTGCAGAAATGCCTCAGAGGCATGCCAATGATGGGGTGAGGAAGCTAACTTATTTATTCACCAAGTCCCCATCTGTTCTTGGAGGGGCTAATTTCTGGGGTATTGACTCTTCCACTCTCACTCCTGACTTTCCCACACCTAAAAAACAAAAGCTCTCAGGTGGGAAGTGCTAGGTATTCATAGTAAGTGGGCTTGATGTGTAGAGGTGAGGACCAAGAGGAAATGAGGAGGGCCAACAGCATTTTCTGTAGCCATTTATGCATTTGTTCACTCATTAATTTAGTGTCCAGACATGTCCTCTTATAACACTCTCCAGATAGGAGATAGCGGTTACTGGGAAAGTCCACTAAAGCAGTGAAACTTTAAAAAAAAAAAAAGTTGCATAAACACAACTTGCATGTTTAATTTTAACTAAAACACACAAATGTACATTCATTTACCAGTATTTTGATGGAGGGCCAAGGCCTTTTCTTTGAATGTACGTGAACTAATGGAGTTTCGCCTTCCCTGTCAAACCGCACTCAGAAATTCATCAACCCCAATCTCCAGTCTCAGTCTCTATAAAGTACAAGAACGCAAAGTCACTTATGAAGTAATCAAAGTGTACAAAATTTCTAGATGTTTATGATTTTCCCCTCATTCTCTATATTGGTTTTTCCCACATCTAATTCAATAGCTATTTTTTTAGTGACTCGCCTTTATTAAGTCCAAAGCATTTAATTTAATGTTCAAAGAAGCAAAAATTCTTATTTTTCACACTTATCGTCAGTTTATGTAACATTTAATTCAATTTCATGGTTACAATATTAAGCACAACTGTCACACAGAGGAGATTTAGGAACAAAGACAATTAACACTTGAAGTGCAGCTTGACAAGTGGCTACCTAAACACAGGCGCCCCCTGTTGGTGAGCACTATTATTGCATGTCAGGCAAGACTAAAGGGATGAACTCATTTGATCCTCCTAGTAGCCTAGAATGAGGGATTGTTGTATTCACTTTAAGAAAGTTCCAGGGCTCACTTGCTCAGGGTAACACAGCCAGTAAGTGGGAGATCTCAATTTCTAATCCAAGAAGTCTGACCTCAGAGTCCAAGCTCTTAACCACAATAACACAATGTCATACAGCCCTGTCTAGAAAGTGGCCTTTAGCAGGGTAACCATGATTTATTTTCCACACTGTGACACCTCTGAAAGTGAGAGAGCCCACTATTGATAATGACACTCAAACCACAGATGTTAAATGGCACAGTCCTGAGCGAGCCAGGGCATCTGGCTCCTTACCATGAGTGTATCGTGGGCACTGGCCAAATGAATGAGAGTGGTGGGGGAGGGGGAACTTGAATGCAGACCAGTTAAGGGAGCTGGGGTGGGGATCACGGGAACACAGAGGAGAGGGTCTCGTGAGGCTTACAGATTAGGTGGAAATAAAGCATGTGCACCTTAATTATATTATAAGGTACTGCAAGTGTCTGTAATATAAAGGTGTCAGGATATATGTGATTTTAAAAGTATATGGGGGAGGGAAGGGGAGGGAAAGGGAGGGGAGGGGAGGGGGAGAGGAGAGGAGAGGAGAGGAGAGGAGAGGAGAGGAGAGGAGAGGAGAGGAGAGGAGAGGAGAGGAGAGGAGAGGAGAGGAGAGGAGAGGAGAGGAGAGGAGAGGAGAGGACTTTCTGGGTGGAGGAGGGGAAAGCAAAGCAGGAAGCCAAGAGAGCTAATGAATGTTAAAGGATATTAAGTATTATAATTCTGTTTGCCTGCTGGAGTACAGTGATTGATCACTATGGACAGCGGGAGCCAGGTTACAAGCTAAAGTTTGGATTTACATGATAATGAATAGTGAACTGGGGGATGTGTTTGAACAGGAGGATAACATGAGGCAGTGGAGGCTGACCTGGCCACTGGGATTGCAGGCTCCAGAGCCAGGCTGCCTGGATTTCAATTCTCCCCTTCTCTTCCCTTTACCCTGTGATCAGAGACAGGTCACGCCCCAGAGTCTCAGTTGTTACATTTGTAAGTGGGGATAATAATGGTACCTACCTCTTAAGGTTGTGCAGGTTAAATTAGTTTATACATCGGTAAAGAGCTCAGAATGGTACTCAGAGTAAGGGCTTTTATAAGTGTTAGCTGTTATTAGTATAACTGAAGTTGAGCTTCAGACAGTTTAAGCTGGTGGCAGTGAGGAGTTGGCTGACAAAGGGAAGAAAGAGAGAGAAGGGATGAGAGTCTGAACAGATGAGGAAAATGTCAGAGACAGAACACGTGTTGCTCACAGCCACTGGGAGATTTTGAGCTTTCTCCTTCCTTACAACCACCCCTCCACTTGCTCAGTCTCCAGGTTCCCCTCCATGCCCCCGTGCAGCCCTTAGCAGTAGCTCCTCTGAGACACACACATGACGCTCCTTCGCCCAACAGGGCACTGGGCCTCCCTGCTGCCCTTGTTTGCCCTTACCACTCCTGTGAAAATGGGAGCTAATGCTGACATAGCACTTCTTCCATAAGACCCTTCCCAGAGCCCCCCATCAGAATTATACACAGCAAAATGTCCAGCCTTGTACTGCATTTTACAATTCACAACACATTTTTCTATTGAGTGTCGACCTTCTCCCATTCACTATCTGTCTCAGTGCTCAGTACAGTGTTTGGAAGGGAGTGGATGCCCTGAGAATGTTGGTGAATGAAGGAACAAATGAACTAAATGAATGCATGTTATCTTCTCACTCTTTCTCTACATTTTTCTCTTTGTCAAACAAAATGATCTAGTCAAAAGACAGAAAAAAGTCTGATGCATAACAATTATTCAATAAATGGTGGCCAGAAAACAGTTACTTAATTCTACTATGCCACTCCTCACAGTCCACCTTGCTTAGGGCCTGGGATATATGGGGACAAAGGGGAAGCAACCTGACGACAGGCCCTGGGTCCTCTTCCCAGGTAAGTCCCCTGCTCATTCCAGAGGAGGGATCTGATTCATGCCCAGTCAAATAAATTGACTGAGTTTTTTAATCCATCTGATTTGGGTTCATGGAGACTGAAAACCTGTTGGTACTTGATGGCCCCCTCAGGCCCCATCTCTGCACTGAACCTTTTACTTCTCAATCAGATACCCATACCTATAGCTTTGGCCTCACAGTGTGACCAGATGGACCCAGAGTCGGGCCATTCCTTCTTTTGCCCCTGAGGATCAATTACTGGGACACACAGCTTTGCAGTTACATCACAGTCCTCATGAGGTTGTACAGATAAGGCTTAGTAATGATCCACCCTCTCACTGCAGAATGGCCACCAGCTTGGGAGTAATGGAACTGCTTTAAGAATTGACTTGCCCATTTATAAAATGGGGAAAATTGTATCCATTTCTGATTTACAGGCATAGCAAATGAGCTAATTAGATAATTAGAAGTTTTGCTGGGTTCTCTCAAAAGTTAAGCATTACAAAAGAAACCCCAGATGTTGACATTGTTATTTAAATCAGCTTCTTAAAAACTCTAGCTTCTCACCTCTTTGGCCATATGCCTTAGAGTGTGTAGTTTTCATTAGTTAGAATTTTACTAATCCAAAATTGCAAAACTAAATTAGTAAAATTCTAGATTCTAGAGGTTTAGGAAAGGAGTACAATGTTATTGTTTAAATGCAGACTATAGGAGCTAAGAAGAAGATGTGTGTAGGGTATGATTTGGGTTTGGGGAGACCTGAGGTCTTAACACAGCCACTTCCTCTGGGCCTCAGTTTCTTTATCATGTAAGAAGAACGGACTAGGTTCTCCTTTCTCCATGATCAAAAGAGTAATTCTTGCTTTGCAAGTGTATTGGAAAACTAGAAGATTTTTTATCCTGTTTTATTTTATTTTCTTAATTAAACATCTGTCTGAGATTTGATTATACTAGTGTTTGCTTAATAAATCATTTTTTCATAGAGAAGTATTTCTAAAAATTAATCCAGACCGGCACATCAAACACCATAAAATCCACAGCCCTTCACTATGAAATGCAAATAGCTATTGATGTCCAGAGCAGTGGTCCAGGATGCTTACCCTTATTCTATATGTGGCCTCTCAGTGATCATATCTCTGTTCAACTCTGAATATTGCTTGACCACACATTTATATTTGGTCGCTCTCTTATGGTTTAGAGGTAAAATGTTAGCTGTATTACCACATTATGGCCAGATTCCTAGGATCACCAAAACCCTACTCTGACTTTCCACAGGAATCATAGTATCTCCTCATTGATAACTAAGCCAGTATCATTACTACTAAATACAAGTCTCCTTTGTGAAGCTTAGTTGAATAAAGCAGCTTTTGGCTGAAGAAATGGAGATAGAAAGAGACACCAAGCACCGAGATGGTCCTTGGATCCCCTACCCAGCCAACAGTTTAGATTCAAAGGGTAGACTCACAGACATGGCTAGTTTCCCCAAGGAGGCTGTGCGTGGGCACTGGCCTTTGAAGCACAGTGATGCCATGTAGCAGGAAACAGGGCCTGGGGAAGCTCATAAAACAGTGAGCCTAAGAGCAGAAAGTGGAATGGGGTTGAAATTGTCTTCCCCACAAATTCCCCAGTGTTTGAGTTTGAGTGGCTGATTTTCCTAATAAAGTTTAACTGTCTCTTACCTCCGACTCTCAAAGCCTCCTATGAGAACCTCCTTCCTGGTCCCACTAGCTGGCGTCCTGGCTGGGTCAACCCTAAGCACTAAGTTTATTTCAGCTCTTTACTCACCAGTTTTAAGATATATAACATAAAATTGAAGATTCCTTGGAGCCTAAGCAAAGGATTGTAAGAGAGGCTACAAAGGACTTTGGAACAATTGAACCACAAGTGAAAAATGTGTGCGTATGTGTGTGTGTAAATATAAAGAGAATATTTACTTTTTAAAAAATTAGACTATCAGTTAACACAAAAAGGTCCACTATAGCAACCGTGAAAGCTTCATGACTGAAAGAACAATTCCCATTTGTTTCCAATGTCCCAGGCTAAATCAGAGCCAATTTATCTACATTCCTGGCAGGCCTGCATTTCTTCACCCTCTCCCCTCCTACTTAAAAGGTACCCAACCCCAAGCCCATCAAACTCCAGACCATTTGGGTCTTTTAGAGTTATAATTTTGCTTCTTTATGTCTTTATTGCTCCTTTGATAGAGAAATTGAAAAAAAGAAAGAGATATGAAGGAGAACAACAAAAAGCTGTAATTATGAAGATTCAATTTAATTTTAAAGCTTGTGGACAGAAAAGAAGAAGCCAGAAAAGAAGGAACCAAATTAATTTAGCAGGGAAGCATTGCATGAAATATTGTTGAAGTTTAATAACCATGCAAAGACAGATGATATGTGTGGAAAAATTAGTTGTAGGGCCTCATAATAGTCTATTAATATTTCCTACAGGCGCAAAACCCTTTCCTGAATAATTGTGACAAAGTAATCTTTTGAAAGAGAGAGAGTTGAAAAAAGAATCTTCAAAAGGAGACAGTGATGATGAAGGCGCTAGAAGGAAAAGGAGACGCTATGTCAGCCAGGGAATCTGAAGGTGTATTTGAGATAACTCACCGTGGCCAGACAGGAGAGATAAAGCTCCCAGATGATCAGACACCATGTGGAGGGCACAGGCACACAGGCACAGCTGCTCTGTAAGGAGCTGTGAAAACAAATGGCATGGCTTTTAGACATACTTGTCTGTTTCATATGTCTTTATGAAAATTACTTATTATTCCTGTCTTTGAGGTCAACGTTATTTAGTTCTCAATCACGCAACAATGGAGTGTATGGTTCCAGGGGCCCCCAGGAGAAGGCAGGTGGAGGGACAAAGAGAGGAACCTGTCACAGGCAAAGTGATGGGCCCACCTGTCTGCCTCCCCTTGGCCTGGGAACATGGAACAGCTTCTGGCTCTGTAGAGGCCCAATTCTGAGTCTGATTTTATAGGTCTGAGCTCCAGAACATACTGCTTCTAGAAAGGTCTTTGCCTGTGAAAGGATCAGTTAGGTTTACTCCCATCCCGCTTCTGCAGGGGTCTCTCCTGCCCTCCACTGACTTGCACAGATGGCCTCTATTGTGGGATCTTGCTCCCAGTTCTTAAAATGACCACTGTCCAGGGAAATGGCTCAGGGCGAAGGACCGTATTCTTCTCTCACTGAGCATGGTCTGCCCTAATCAGGCTCTGCGCTGCACCGGCACCGATGAATTGGGTTATCTAGTATAGGGCCATGTCAATGACAAGCTCAGTTTGTGAAAGATCTCCAGGACACTCATAGATAACTGAAAACTCACTTCTTCAAGAATAAGATAAGCATGGAGCATCCAGGACAGGTATACATGAGAAGAAATATAGTGCAGTTTAAAAATGTGAATGAAAGGCATAGTGAATGAGGTTGGCTCCATTCTTTTAGATGAGCACCATCTAGATCCTTTTAGAGAGAAAAACATTTTCTCCAGGTTTCCATCTGGGGTAGGGAAGGGGGGAGGTAGGTTACTGTTCTTTTTTAGTTTAGATATGCAGAACTGAAGTATGCACACATGGCTGGGACAATGACACACACACATGAGCACTTTCTCAGGGGGTCACAGTGGCCATTGCTCATAAAATATTGGACTGTGGAGGATGATTTGCAGAATATGAACTTGCTTGATGTGAATGTAGCCAGCACAAAATTGTAGTTTTTATTTCTTTTGCTCCCTATGATGAGTCACACCAAGATTCACTCTGACAACCTTGAGCTCTTCAGTAACTTATTCTTGCTCCAAAACATCAGATATTGGTGGCCATTTGGATTAATCCTGGGACAAGACAGGACAAGACTTGCAACTCAGGAGGCATCAAAAGCCTCGTCTGAGGTTCCTTTTGCCATCTCTCAATACTTCTCTCCTTACAAAAATATTGAAGCCCTACCTAGGAATGAGGACAGCAAGGTGAGGTCTCATTTCAAAAATGTCCCTACAAATCTAGGATTTACTGTTAGGCCAGGCAAAGAGAATGAGCACTCCCAGAAGTCAATTGGAAGCCCTGTAATGTGGGGAGTGTGATAAAGCCTAAATCCTAGAAATTTACCATAGAAACTCAAGAATTTCTCCTACTGAGAAATTTTTCTATATTCCAAATTATTTTAGCCATACTATATTGCTATCAGGAATAGCACCTTTGACCATACTCCCAGTTTCATTTACAGAATTCTATAGAATTCATTCATTCTATAAGCACTGATTAGGCATCTATATTCTGTGCCTGCTAAAGGCTGAAAAATGAATAATACACAGTTTGAGTTTCAGGATTATCTACCGGAGGACCTAAGGCAGTGTTCAGAAAATTAGAAATGAGTAAACTAAGGATTTTCTAACCCTAAGATCCTTTGTAACTTTATAATAATGTAGAACAATACACGTTAACTTAAAGATCTAATAAACCTTCTTTCTTTTCCTCATTTATTTGTCATTCATTAGTCAATTGGAAAATCCATAACCATTTTTAATTTTTGTAAAATTGGAGGCCAGATATTTTAGGAAACATCTGTATTTTACAGATCCCTACCTAAATTAGAAGTACATAGCCTGCAAGTAGCCCATGTCTAACACATTTCTGAATGCACATAGGCACTTACTTTTTTAAAAAAAAAATTTATTGAATTTAGTGGGGTAATATTGGTCAATAAAATTATATAGTGTCAAGTGTACAATTCTATAACACACCATCTGTATATTGAATTGTGTGTTCACCACCCAAGTCAAGTCTCCTCTCATCACCATTTATCCCCTCTTTACACCCTCAATATGCCCCCATCCCTCTTTTTCTCTGGTAATTACCATACTATTGTCTGTGTATATAAGGTTTTATTTTTTATTATTTTTGTAATCCCATCAATTTTTTCACCCAATCCCCAAAACCCTTTCCTCTCTGACATCAATCTGTTCCCTGTATCTATGAGTCTGTCTTTATTTGTTAATGTATTTTGTTCATTAGATTTCATATGTGAGTGAAACCATGTGGTACTTGTCTGTCTCTGACTGGCTTATTTCACTTAGCATAATACTCTCCAGATCCACCTATGCTGTCACAAAAGGTAAGATTGTCTTCTTTTTTACAGCCAAGTATTATTCCATTGCACTTACAATTTCTTCATCTTGGCCATTCTGAGCTACAACCAAGTTGTCACAAACTAGTGACACCACCTGGTGTTTAGAGCAGGGGACACTAGTTCTAACATTAGTTTTAACTCATTCTCTCTTCCCTATTTCCTCCCCTTTTTTACCCAACCCAGAAATTGACAGATGCTGAATCCACTCTTTTTTCCATCTCTCACTACTCCCTTGCTTTTTGTTGGTTCAGTAGTTTGTTTATATCAGGAAATATTTCTCATACATATATCCCAACATCTGCTCTAACAATGTCCCTCATTTTGTTCCCCTACTGGAAAAGCCTTCACCTCAATTCTCATGGTCTTCCTCACTAATGTTCTCTTTCACTATCTGGTCTACATGGGAGACAAAAATTTTATTATTATCCTAATTGCTAAATATGAGACTATTTTTAGTGATATATCTGTATCAGGAGAAAACAAATCCAGGAGTTACACAACAGGTACAAATCGAAGTTTGCTTCTCTGTGCAGAAGTCTTTCCTCTCTCAATGCCTTTGCTACTGCTGCTCCTCTTGCTAGGAAAGTCCTCCTTTCCCTCATCACTCCCTTAAACTCTTCTGACCTCCTCTAGGAAACCCTGCCTGCTCCAAATACCCTCCTGCCCTAAAACCTGATAGTATATCATCGTCACTGTCCTAGAGCTGCTCTAATTACCACCAGCTGGGTGGTTTAAAACAACAGAAGTTTGTTTTCTCATAGTTCTGGAGGTCTTAAATCCAAACCCAAGGTATTGGCAGGGCCATGTCACCCCGAAAGATCTAGGGAAGGATCCTTCCTTGCCTCTTCCAGCTGCCAGGGCTCCTACCATTCCTTGGCTTGTGGTAGTGCTCCAATCTCCGCCTCTGTGTTCACATGGACTACTCTTCTCTCTGTGCATTTTCTTCTTCTAAAGACACCAACCAATCCTTCAATTTAGGGACCACCATAATCCGGTATAAGCTCATTTTAAACTTTACCATACTTATATCTGCAAAGACCATAATTGCATAAAAGGTCACATGCTGAAGGTCTGGGGGACTTAAATTTTGGGGAAGTATTACTCAATCTACTACACAAACATATACTCGCTGGCTTTATTGAAAATTTTTGTTTTCAAATTAAAATTGCCAATTATTTAAGAGACATTTTTTAACCTCCCATAGCAACTAAAGCAGAGAATATACTAATTTTAAATTTAATAAGGATAAGATTCTTTTAATTCTCCCACATTTTCTTAAGAAATATGCAAGGAGTGGGGGTTGGTCAAACAGTTTTCCTGCCCAGAACTTTTTCCTTTGGAGTCAAAAAGCCCAAGTATCAGTTTGTGTCTTATAGTAAAAGCAGGAGATTAGAGCCCTCAGCAATTTCCCGACCTTACAAGTGTACCTTTGATGAGGAGGAATCTTTCCATCAGCTGGATAGAAAGGACTCAACATTTACAGAGAAGCAGAGGCAAAGCAAAGAGTTCAAAGGAAATACAAACTTCTGGTTGAATTCTTTGAAACTCAGAGGTTACCAGCCTTTCCCATGATCACCAAACCTTCTAATGATTTGCCTTTCTGAGCTAAGCTAGGTTATCTCACTTACAACTAAGAGTATTCTACCAAAAGGAGGCACAGTATATTAGAGAAGGCATGGTATTTGCCAACATGAGATACCATGAGACAATTGAGGAAAGACAAGGAAAGCCACACAGAAAAGGAAAAGAGTGAGCCAGGGAGGTACAGAATTGGGACTTGGTGAAGATTTCAGGAAGGAAAATTTCAAGACAAGGAAGAACAAAGCAAATAGAGACAAGTAAATGATACCATGTCTGAAGCATGTAAACTACTTTGCTGAAACCTATGTTTTAGAGAAGGAAGAGAAAAAGATGAGACTGGAAAATGAATTGGATCAGATTTTTTGTGGGTCTTAATGCTATAATAAGGAATTTGAACTTTTTTTTATTGATGGTGGGAGATTTTGAGCAGGTAATGTCATGGTCAAAAAAAGAGTTTGAGGAAGATCAATCTGGTTACAGCTGATGTGATGGATTGAAGGACAGTGTTTGACCCAGGAGATAAAGCTTGGGACAAAGAGGCCTTGAATTAGGACCAAAGAACAGGATGTAGAAGGAACAAGGAACTTAAAAGAAGGAAAGGAAAAAGCCAGGACTTGGAAACAGAAGGGACATTTTGATCCTGGATGATGAGATGAACAGCAGAAGCTTGACCAGGACTAGAAAGCCAAGTGTTTAATTGGCAATAGGGAGCATTTATGATGGCAGAAGAATTTACATGAGATGCTCAACAGGAGTTTGAGAAAGAGGTTGGGTTAATAGATAGGTGTTTCAGAGTTATCAGTTAGTCAGTTACCAAGTATCGGTGAGAACCTTCTCTGTCTTTTACCATGGAGGGTGCCAGGAGTGCCATCATGCATATAAATGTCTCATGACTTGGAGTTTAATGAGGACTATTAAAGCACTGGGAGCAAAAGAGGTCAAGGACTATCCTCATAAACATGGTATGACATATGGAGAGGGGGGAGTTTTTATTTCTACATAAATGACTAAGAAAATAAGCTAGGACATAATTGGCCTTCGAGTAGTCCCTCGGCCAGCTGCTCACAAACCTGGGTCCTTTCCCCTGGTCAATGCCCCCTCTTCTGGCCTGCATTTCCCGTCCCGTTACCTTGCACTTTGCAATTAACTTGTGACTGCTCTTTTCCACACAATCAGAGGAAATTCAACATTTATATTTGTCAAACTCAGAAGCCATATTCCAATCACTATCAGAAAACAGTTACAAAAATCTTTAATACCTCCAACCAAACCAATGGTAGCAGCGGTGTGAAGGAAATCCTTTGGCAGGAATGGAAGAACATCATTCACTAAGATTTAGAACTGAGCATGGCCTCTTTAACCAGATTTATGTCAGCACTCCTGACTCGGGGATGGAGCAGATTCCTAGACCATCTGGAAGACACGTGCATGGGAGAGTCTGGGTGGCAGGTGGGATGGGGTACCAAACGCCACATGGGCCAGGCAGAAGTAAAATTCTGGGCTTTCATGTCTCTTTCACCTGCCAATTTCCATCTGCACAGAACAGCCCCTTCCCTGTCCTTCCCAATTCCCCATTTTCTTTTCTTCTTTTCTCTTTTCTTTAAATGCAGTCTAATCCCAAGTATGAACTGGTGTAGTTTGTGTGTTAGAGGGGGGAAAAAAAATCTCTCTCTTTTTCTGCCCTTTTTTTTCCCTTCTTCTTCCCCTGGCCCAGTTCATTATTTTTCTTTCTTGTCACTCAGTGTGATAGGTTGAACAGAAGTGCACAGATGAGCACTGAAAACGGTGTCACAAGGCCTTAATCTAGTCTTTAATGCCTGACTTCAGAGATGTCATTTATCTTCTAACTGCAGCAGGCATCCACCAACTTTATCTCTAATAATATATTGATGGATTAAAAGGGTCGGGCAGGAGACCAGGCTGGAAAAATTGCTTATTGACATCAAAATACAGTGCCCTCAACCTGATAAACATGGAGGGCTCGTGTATCTCCCAGAATAGTTGGCGTAGCTATAATTTTTTTTTCTAACATGTTTCCCCCAGGTTCATGGGGTGGTCCGGTAACGTAAGCAAATACTAAACATTATTTCTAGGCTGACATGGCCAGGGAACACACGAGATATTTTAGGAACACATTTTTAATGTCAGATTTATAAATACACCTCCCTTATTTATGACATGCTATAGCATATTCTATGACAACTTGAAACAGGCACCATTCAAATATTCTTCGCACAGTTTGCTGGAGCAAAAGCTCCCGCTAGCACCTGATTATGCTTTTGGACGGCTGGGAACGCCAGGCTATTTCATCAGAGAGATGAGGCCAGTAATCTCAGAATGTAAATGAAGAGAGCCTTTGCAAATGTTTTCTTTGTTTATTGTTCTTTTCATTTCGTTGTTTGGTTTGCAGCAGCATGTTTCAAACCATGGTCCCCTTGCCCCACATAGACTATGTCTACACCAGTTCGTTTTAGAATTAACCAAAAAAATAATTCTAGCCTTCTAATTTCTACTTAGTGGGTAATAGTTCCTAAATTGACTCTTTTTTAAAATTACCTGTCGTTGAACTAAATTTTATCTAGTTTTTTTTACCTTAAAAATTAGTTTGCATGGGAAGATACTTTCCTGGAGAAGGACCGTTTTATTTTTAATCTTATAAACAGCAATGTTGTTGATTTTCACCTGGTTTTCAAATGGAAGTGACTTCTTTAGCCCAACTTTCTTTGTTTGGAAAGCAAGCTCTACAAATACCTTCTTAGCACTGTTAGGGGAGGAAGGTGATCTTATTTTAGCTTTTTTTTTATTATATCATAATACTTTTTCTGAACAGAGAGTTAATGTCATAAAGGTTGTCTGGGAAACTTGCTTTTAAAGGGATTTGCAAAAATAATACATTATTCCAGCATTTTGTAAATTTTGTAGGAAATGTTCTTACATTGTTCTCTTGCTGATGACAAAGAGCATCTTATTCAGGACTGTCTGAGTCAGGGTCCTGGACATCAGTGTTCAGACCCAGAGGCACCTACAGAGGATATTCTCCACAGTCAGCTTCCAAATGCTCAGGCATCCCATGACCTAACCTGTCTACATGCTGCAGTTGTACAAGTACTGAGCCTCTTTTGCAGCAGTTTTTCATCTGTAAGACAGAGATATAACCATTTTACCCATTTCACTTGTGAGTATTAAATATATATATATATATATAAATATATATATATGGTTACAATTTTGTCTAATACGCAGTAAATGCTCAGTAAATCTTTCCTATTACTATTATCATCATCTCATTCCAAAGGAAGGATGGTTTGAGATACGGCCAGGAAAGGAGCGTGTCCACTAAGAGAGAACACATCAGAGTGGGAGAAAAGGAAACTTCTGAGGCCAAAGAGGATGCCAAAGTAAAACAACATAAAAACTGGTAAAATTTCAACAGCCTCTCTCACTATAGGGTGGCAAAGCTCTGACCAAAAGCCAAGGAGAGAAGATAAACACTAATACGTACATTTTCCCAGTAAGGCATCAGGGTCCCCTGACCCCTTCCTATATGATATCCCAGCCAAATTGGGAGAGACATAGAGAGAAGGGGTATTGTTACATAAAACCCTGCTACTATAATCTTTAAATTGACAGATTCTGAAATGGGTTGAGAAGAAAAGCTAAATTTGGGAAGTAGAATGGAACCCATCCCAGAATGACCTGTCAATCCTCCTTGAATGCTCTGGAATAGATCCTGTATCTAAGAAATGCTTCCTGTATTGACAGTGCTGCACTTAGCATGGGTAGGTTGGCTACATGGACAGAATTCAAAATGCAGAATATAAAAGCTAAGAATCCAAAGCTAATCACTTAAAGGCTCTTCTACACAGAAACATTCAAAGGAAGATTAAGGATCAGTGTGACTGATGTACAAAAGCTGAATTTGAAGTAAAAATAATAATAGATATATACAATTTACAGGGCACTGACCATATACCAGAATGGAATACAGATCTGTCTTTACTCCAAAGCCATATTCTAAATTTCAACATTTCCATTCTAAACCACCTTCAGACTCTGACCACAGGAAGAAAGGGGAAGACATCAAGATTTTCAACATTCTGAGCTGATGGGTTTTCCCAGCAAGAAGGGAGGAAACTCAAGGTTTCATGTGCCTATTACTTGGCCTTTTACATATATCTCCACTCAGGAAGACAAACCTGGCCAGATGGTCCCCAACCTTAAAAACTCTAATCTAGAGATTTACTCTTTCCTACTTTATCTTTCATTGCTCCAGGGATAAAGAAATCATCATTCTTAATGCTGTCATCCAATGGGGTCAGCCTAAGGTAATACAATAAACAGAGGGCCCATGGCCCACAAACCCTGTTAAAATATGAAAGGCTCCATCCACCTCAATGATTCACTGTTTACACATAAGATAGACTTCTTGCAACTTCTGTTCAAATTTCTATTTTCGATATTTATAAAGTCCAGCAATCACACATTTGTCCAATAATTTAACTTGCCTGACTTTCTCTCTAGCCAGTGAAATTTAAAAAAGCAAACAGGAGAGAAATACAAATCAAGTTTCTTCTACTGTAGGTTTTGTTCTCCTGGTCCAAAGAGAAGCCAACCATGTGTTTATAGGCCAGGTGCCAAGTGTTTCTGTGCATTGATTTTCACGTTAATCCTCACCACAACTCAGTAACATAGTATTATTATTTAAAAAAAAAAACAACCAAAACTAAAGCTCAAAAAGGGTGAGTGACTAGCCTAAGGTTACACAACAAATAAATGTCAATCTCAAGATTCAAATCCAAGTCTCTCTGACTGTCAAGTCCAACACTCCTAACCACTTGGCCACATGGTGTTTCAACAGTTGGTGATGTGTAGCTGCACTTTTGGGTGTAATAAAACCATGGGAGAGGAGAGCACATCTTCTTTCCTAACAAGCTCTGTTTGTAGAAAGAAGCACATAGAATATGGGGGCAATAGTCGGGTTCAAGGGTGCCTCTTTGGCTGTGCCCATGACCTCTTTTAAAGGTTGGTTCCCATTAGCAGTATTTCCCTTTAATATAAAGTATTTCTTTTAAATTCACACGTGCTGCCCAGGGGCCCCTGATGATGCTAGAATTTTATTTTGATATCCAATGATCCTGTCACCATTTTCAGATGCTTTCAAGGACTGAGCTCTCCCTGTAAGTGGTACTGCTTTCTTTTGCGTGTTCAGCAGTGTCACTGCTGATAGCTCAATTATCAGAGGGTATAAATCACTCTGGAGAAATCGATCCCTTCCTACCTGATTGCACGAGTGGCCCCTTCATTGGAGCGCGAAGTGCCTGTGAGGGCTGACGATGAGGAGCATCAGGAGGGACAGTGGCTGCAGCTGCAAAGGAGGGCTCAAACCAGTGCAGAGAGAGATGGGGGTGAATGGGCATCTGTTAAAAATCAGGAGGAAGTCAGCAACAAATGCTGGATGGCCTAAAGCAGGCTCATCTTAGTGTGAAATATGAAAGATCACATCACACACCAGGGAGCTGTAGGTCAAAATATAACCTCAAGAGGCCAAAAGGCCAGTGTTCAGATTAATAGGGCAAACAAAATGAATAAAAAATACTGAAGACCAGAAAACAGCAATAAAGATATTCACCTGCAAGGGAAAAAAAAAGAAAAGAAATGGGATTTATCTTGATGCAGTAACATTAAAGTTACTGGTCAAAGAAACAAAAGATTCTGGAGAGAAACAAAGTCAGGCACAGCTAGACCCCCTCATGAGTTCTCCAGACTCTCTGTGGGGCTCTGTGCCCTCTGTACATCTTCCAACACTTGTCTTAGCTTCCATCCTGGGAATAGCCTCTCACTTCTGCAATCTCCTTATCCAGTGGCCTTTCCTATCAGGTGACACCTGGAAAAATATTCATTCAAGGCTACTTTCCACAGTGTCTACTTGACTCAAGTGAATTTGCCCTGACAAAGAGTGGAGAGAGCTCCTGGCTTCTCACTGGAGCCCCCATGCTGCTCTACCCTACGATCATTCTCAGGTTCTCTTCACCTGCTGCTCAGGTAGACACAAGGGCGCATCAGCAAGTCTGCTAACCGGGAAATGAGATGCCAGTGCTGCTTGCTGCTTCCCCCACCACTTAGTTTTGGGGGGCAATAGAGCACACTCTACTAGTCTTGTGACTCATGGTTCTCATGGTTTCCTGATGAAAGGAGAGACTTCATGTTTTGATTTTATAATTAAGCTCTTGGGTATTTCTGGAGATAGCAGAGCCAGGTAGGCTATTCCTAACAAGCCCCAGTTGCTATGGGGCTCTCTTCAGAGTATGAGGAACTTGATGCCTCTTTTTGCCGGTTTTTTTCAGAGCAAGCAACAAGGCTAGTAAACATCCTATTGCACACACAATTACTTTGCACTAAAAATAATTTAATAAGAACATGAATGCAACTTTTAAAAATGTGACCAGGAATAACTATTTAAATAAATTACCAAACTGATAAACTGAAAGACTATAAAAAGTATTTTTAAAAGATAGAACTTCAGAGACATAGAATGTAGAATGAGAAAGTACAAATACAACTCATGGGAACACAAGAAGGAAAGGTGATGGAGTAAAGGAGGTGAAGTGGAGGAGATGAAATAATAGAAAAGAAAAGGGCTGCCTGACCAGTGGTGGCACAGCGGATAGAGTGTCAACCATGAATGCTGAGGTTCCTGATTTGAAACCCTAAGGTCACCAGCTTGAGCATGGGGTCACCAGCTTGAGCGCATGGTTGCCAGCTTGAACACAGGATCATCAACATGATCCCATGGTTGCTGGCTTTAGCTCAAGGTCGCTGGCTTGAGCAAGGGGACACTATAGTCCCCTTGGTCAAGGCATGTATGAGAGGCAATCAATGACCAACTAAAATGATGCAATTACAAATTGATGTTTCCCAGCTCTCTCCCTTCCTGTCTCTCTCTCTCTCTCTCTCTCTCTCTCTCTCTCTCTCTCTCTCTCTTTAGAGAGATAGAGAGAAAAGGGCTAAGTATTTTTTTCAGAATTGAAAAAAGGTAAGATTTTTAAAAATTAAGGTGACAGTGAAAACCAAACATGGTAAATAAAAATATATTCTTACCAGGCACACCTTGGTGAAACTAAAAAAAATCTGAAACTAAAGGAATATCTTAAAGCAACCAGAAGAAAAGACAAGTTACCTATAAAGAAATAGCTATATATCTTAACAGCCAATTACTCACTAGCAACAATAGAAGCCAATGGTGTACCATTTTTAACATACTGAGACAAAATAATAATTAACTTAAAATTCTTCGTCCAAGGCCCTGGCCGGTTGGCTCAGTGGTAGAGCGTCAGCCTGGTGTGCAAAGGTCCCGGGTTCGATTCCCAGCCAGGGCACACATGGGAAGCACCCATCTGCTTCTCCACCCCTCCCCCTCTCCTTCCTCTCTGTCTCTCTCTTCCCCTCCTGCAGCCGAGGCTCCATTGGAGCAAAGATGGCCCGGGCGCTGGGGATGACTCCTTGGCCTCTGCCCCAGGCGCTAGAGTGGCTCTGGTGGCAACAGAGAGACGCCCCGGAGGGGCAGAGCATCGCCCCCTGGTGGGCGTGCCGGGTGGATTCCGGTCGGGTGCATGCGGGAGTCTGTCTGACTGTCTCTCCCCGTTTCCAGCTTCAGAAAAATACAAAAAAAAAAAAAAAAAAAAGGAAAAATAAAATTCTTCATCCAGAAAAACTATCATTTAAAGTAAAAGCAAAATATATATATGTTCAAACAAATAAAATAAGAGAATTTACCATTTCTAGATTCTCTCTGAAAGAACCATTAAAAGATATTCCTAAATAAGCACTGGCAAAAATAAAAGATGTCAGTTCTAGGTCAAACTGACAAAAATAGTAAAAAGATGCATGTATAAGATTCTTAACTGCAACGTTATTTGGAAGAGTAAAAGGCTGAAAATAACCCAAATATCTATCAATAGAAACTGGTTGAATAAACAATGGTATAGTCATGTAATGGAGTACTATGCAGTCATAAAGGGAATGGGAAATATCTAAATAAGCTATTATAAAGAATTCTCCAAATTATATTGTTAAGTGAAACAAAAGATGAGGAAAACTATTACCCTGGCCGGCTAGCTCAGTGGTAGAGCATCGGCCCAATGTGTGGATGTCCTGGGTTTGATTCCCCATCAGGGCACACAGGAGAAGCGCCCATCTACTTCTCCACCCCTCCCCCTCTTGTTCCTCCTTCTCTCTCTCTCTCTCTCTCTCTCTCTCTCTCTCTCTCTCCCTCTCTCTCTCTCTCCTCCAGCAGCCATAGCTTGATTGGAGCAAGCTGGCCTCAGGCACTGAGAATGACTCCATGGCCTCCACCTCAGGAACTAAGAAGAGCTTGGTTACACAATTTTCCAGACAAACAGAGCATCAACCCCTAGTAGGCTTGCCTGTTGGGTAGTTCCGGTTGGGGCGCATGTGGGAGTCTGTCTCTGCCTCCCCTCCTCCCACTGAATAAAAAATAAATAAAAAAGAAAGAAAGATGAGGAAAAGTATTTATAATGGCTTCTGTTTATCTAAGAGGAAGAATATAAATATATTTGCTGATATTTGAAAAGCATGAAAATCTAAATTATAAAAAAAAATGTGGTTACCTATAAAATAGAATGAAGAATTGGGTAGAAAACAAGTATACAAGCAGGACTCTTTTGAATTCAACTTGTTTTATAGATTTAACCTTGGAACCATGTAACTATTTCATATATTTATAAGACAAAATTAAAGAAATAAGTAAAGCAATACCCAAGAATCAAAAGTTTGGGGCATAACAACTCAAAGGAGTTATTCCAAATAACCTGACAACCTATGAATTTGACTCTGTACTCCTAAAAGAATAGAACTGAAGAACAACAATAAAAAACAATGAGAAAAAATTTCTGAGTTTTTTAGTAAACATATTGTTGGTGATGATAGTAACATTAACATGAGACAGTTTATAGTACCTAGGGATAACTAAATTGAGTATGCCTGTATTGTTAAAACCTAAGGTTTTAGGATTTTTTAAAGGTAACACATATATTCTAACTCTAGCATTTAAAAGTCCTCAAAATAATAATCCACTCAGTAGCAATGAACACCACTAGCACCTAGATTATGACTTCTAAAAGTCGTTTCCCTCTAACAGGAACCAAGTCTCCTCAGAAATAACTGATTCCAGGTGTGGGGAAGGAAATGTAAAAGATGTGCTTAAAATGGTTTGTCAACCAGACAGCAAGAAAACTATCAGAATTTATCAGTACAATGCCAAAGAATCTCAGGAGCTAAAATTAAGAGTCCTCTGGTCAAAACTGGGACAAATTGAATATGCAGATAATTTTAATAGGTTAAATTTATCAAATATGTTTATTTATATGTGATTTATATTTATAATGAAACAAGAGGAAAATGACACAACTCAACAAAGTACTTTAGAGGATGCTAGGGAACCAACTGATTATTTTGAAAACTGTAAACAAAGAAAAGCAAAGCAAACACAACCTAATTTACTACATGGCTGTATCTCAGGGTAACAAAATGATTGATACAGGGAAGTTTGTGGGGTTTTTTATAGTCATTCCAAGTAAAAAGCAAAGAAAAAAATGATAGAATTAAACTATCAATCACAGTTTTGTAACCTCTCATAGATTGATGGATCTGATATGGGATCGTTAATGCCACTAACCAGAAATCATGAGTGTAATGCCGGTGGTCGAGGCCAGGCAGGTCCACATTGGATTCGGGCAGACGGCAGAGAAACTGTGGAGCTGGAAAGCATTAGGTCATTCCTGTTTAATAAAGTCTCCCAACGGCAGACAAGCACACAGGCAGGGGAAACCCCCACCCAGGCAAATAAGCAGCAAAATGGCCCCTCACAGTGGCAGGCAGGAAATCTTCCATCTGCAATCCGCCATTTGCAATCCCCCTGAGCACAAGAACCCATAGTCTTACATAGGCTATGCACACGTGGCTCAGCCACGTGCTAACACACCAATCAGCAAAGGGCTTGCAGCCAGTAAACAGCAAGCAAACCTAACACAGTTGCCCCACAATGTGTGTCTTGATAAAGAACATACCACCACCTACAACACAGTCTTGTGAAAATAAATAAATAATAATTTTTAAAAGGAACCTGAACTTGCACAAGCTTCTAGATCTAAATACTAATTTACATAAAAATCAGAGATCATAGGATAGAAAAGTTTATCAGACAAATGACCCCTTTCTGCAACAAAAAAGAAAAAAATTACAAGATAAAAATGGAGAAACTATAGATTAAAAGAGACTTAAAAGGTAGATTTTTACCTCAAAAAAAGTCATAAGAAAGTTTACAAACAAATCAACCAGTGGCAATACATGAACCTTATTTAAATTCAATCAAAACACTATAAAAACAATTATATGGTAATCAGAAAAATGTGCTCACTGTCTAAATATTTGTTATCAAATTATTTTAAAGATTTAGATGTGTAAGAGTCCTATAGTGTAATACCGGTGACTGAGGCCAAGCAGGTTCACATTGGATTCAGGCAGATGGTAGAAAAACTGCGGAGCCAGATCGGGTTGGGCCATTCCGTTTAATAAAATCTCACCACAGTGGACAAGCACACAGGCAGGGAAAACCGCCTCTCAAGCAAACAAATAGCAAAATGGCCCCTCACAGTGGCAGGCAGGCAATCCTTAGGTCCACAACCCCCCATCTCTCCCAAGTGCAAGCACTCATAGCCTTATATAGGCCATACACACGTGGCACTGCCACGTGCTCACACACTGATCAGGCAAAGGGCTTGCAGCCAGTAATCCAACGAGCAAGCCTAACACACTGCCCCACATATAGCTATGTTCAAAGTGAGTTTTTATTTCTTACAAAGACATAATGAAACACTACAAGTGAAATAATATAATGGGACTTGTTTCAAAAAACTCTAGTTGGAACTGAAGATATAGTTGAAACTACTAATAATGGTGTGTAAATCATGACCATTAAGTTATTCTCTCTACATTTGTACCTGTTTAAAATTTTCATAATAAAAGGTTAAAAAAGAAAATCAAAGAAAATTTAATATATAGTATATATAGTTTGATACCTGAAGTCCAGCCCACAGCAGACATTCCTTCCTTGTTACTTCCTATCAAATGAAGTGTCTACACCACTTGCTTTGGTAAACCAATGGGTGATAAGAAGCAGACATTTTGACTGTCAACTTCCCTGTTGAACAAACTATAAAATTGCATGTAGGCAGTAAATTATCTTGGAGCTCCAGCTGGGAAATGACATCTGTAAGTACTCTCCCAACAAAATCCTGAACATCACCTTCTACGCATTGTTCTGAGAAAATAAATGATCCAGAACTATGTGCAATTCTTTTGCGATGGCCAAAAAGGAACAATCAAAGGCCAAGATAGCCAAAGTAATCATTAACTGTATTGTATCCTTTCTATTAATTCTAGTACATATTCTGTTTCTGTGAGGAAAAAAAATTATTTCATATTTTTAAGTCCATTAGTCATATATTATTAAAAACTTTATTAAAAAAGGCATGTGGAAGTCACTAGCACAGCCAAAGAAGTTAAGCATTGTGGACCAGAACAGTGGTTTTTCCATCAGACTAGCAGGATTTGTATTTTCTGTTACTAACATAATGCTACTTACTTACCATATCTTATTTAACTTATAGGGTTGAGGGATTATAATTTGTATACCTAATAAGTATCTACCTTGTAATTTGGGAGATTAAATGAGTAAAGCACTTAGAAAAATGGGCCTGACATATAGCATGTACTCGATACAGATATTTTTAATACACAAAACATCTAGATGACTGGTTTGGGATCTAAATAATTGAATATATTTGTGTTCTTGGCTAGTGGTTCTCAAATGTGGGAGATTTTGCCTCCCAGGGGATAACTGGCAATGTCCAAATGTACTTTCTTTTCATCATTATGACTGAGGGAAGCAATACTGTCATCAGCCGGCAGATAGAGCCCAGAGATGCTAATAAACATCCTACAATGCACAATAATCATGAAGCCCAAAGTGTTGATAGTGTGACAAGGCTAAAAAAAACCCTATCCTATGCCCACTCGCTAGGAAAACACATTCTGCAAAAGTACAGAAAATGTCTTTTCCTATCAGTTTTGCATTAATTGCTTTCATGATTTCTCTGTCACTACAAGTACAAATCAGGCATCTGTAACAGATACCTTACATAAACACTGGAACAGATAGTAAATATTTATATTGACATTTTATTTTTAAAAACAATAAAATATGACAAAGAGTGTTTAAAGAGATGAGTTCCACAGCCAATCTGAATTCAATTTAAAAACACTGAAACTCACCCTTTCTATTCACTAGCTTTGTAATCTTAGACTAGTTATTTAGCTGAGACTTGGGTCTTTACTTGTTAAACAGGATGAAGTAACAGATTCTAACTTAGAGAATTACTGTGAATATTAAATGAGATAATCTATGTAAACCACTCAATATCATGTCTAGGAGGAAATAAATTGCTCAATAAATATTATTGTTATCAACATAGAATATTGTTTCATTCTGTGTTTACTGATTATTACCATTTCTTCATGAGCAAGTTTAAAAATCCACCATCTGGCTAAAGTCTGACTGACCAGTGATGCATTGACCAATTCAGTTTGACCTCAGACCCTATGTTCAACTCCCTTTAAAAAGGTTAAAACTCATGATATGCACACAGCTGTTTATGAACAGAATGATCAAGTTGTGTCCATAAAGGAAATTCAAACAGCACATTAAAACAATTTTCTTAAAATTAAGAGAAATATTTTACTTCCAACATGACTATGCCTCTGTAGGTCAGTAGTTCTTCCTTCTCTCCTGGGACTCATACATAACCAAAAGGAACCAATAACAACAAAGTGTTGAAAACCCCATTTGCATGTGTAACAGAAACAGATACGATCTACAGCCTCCAAGGGTGCCCAAAACAAAGTCTCAGAAAAGCATGTGAAAAGAAGAAGCATGGAAAGTGTAGCAGGAAGAACCAGGGGGCAGCAGATCTCAGAAAATGTCAGCAAAAGTACACTTCTTGGAGGAGAGAGACTTACCCTGAAGAGTATTATCTACATTGTTCAATTGCAAAAAATAAGTGTACAGAAACTAGGGTGAGTAGGAAAGAAGCCAACATAAGGCTCAATTCAACAATTCAGTTTGCTTCAGAGACATACAACAAATCAGACAGCCATGTTTTTAGGAAGCAGTTTGTCTCTGTGACAGTAGAAAAGGAGCTTTCCATAGATTGTAAAACCTAAAAAGTGACTTTGGTCCATCCCCACCCTAGAGCTTCTCTACTCCTAGAACATAGCTGGTTCAGGAAAAGGTAACTCTTTCAATGGTGAACAGTAAAAAAGGAAACAGTATTAAGAGAAAGATATTAGAAGAAATGTGGAAAAAAGAAGCAAACTTAGCAACACACAAAGGACACTTGTGAGAAATAATGTTCCCCAGAACAGAAGAAAATTGTGAATATTTCTGTTATCCATTGCTATGTACCAAACTACCTGAAACTTAGTGACTTAAAACAATAACCAATTATTATATCATGGGTCAAGAATTCAGGAGGTACTCAGCTGGGTGATTTTTCTGTTTTGTACGGTTTTAATCGGGGTCACTTAATAGTTTTCAGCTGGTGACTTGGTTGGTCTAGGTCCAAGAAGGCTTCATTCACATGCCTAACACTTTGTCAGTGATGTCTGAGCTCAGTGGAGCTCCACTTCCACCCCCTGTGATTTCAAAGCCTAGCCTGTCCAGTGTGGTGGTCTCAGCCCTCTTACATGGTAGCTCAAGGCTCCAAGAGAAAAGAAGTAGAAGCCCTCAGTTTCCTAAGGCCTGTTTACTGAAAGTAACACAGTTTACTTCTGCCGTATTTTGTTTATCAGAATTTGAAGCCATCTATAATCTGCTACTATGATCAAGTATTTCACCATAAATTATAAATAAATCAATTAATAGCCTCTATGAAGGAATCTGACAAGAAGAATATGACAGAAATAACACCAAAACATCTATTATACCAATTCCTATAAGTTACCTTTACTTGTTTATTTAAAAAATATATATATGTTCAGATTGAATCAGAAGCAAAACCTAATCCCCGGATCTGTACAGATGGAACTCCTGAAACAAAGTGGTTTAAGAAGTGGAAAACAAAAAAACAGGTAAAGGTGTACTAGACAAAGTCAAACAAAAGCATAACAGAACTTCATCTTATCAGACAAGGTAGAATTCAGGCTGCAAAAGATTAAACATGCAGAAAGGACACTTTATAAAGGATTCAATTCACAATGAAGATAAAATGTTTATTTGATATCTAGGTAACAATATTCAAAAATATACAAGCAGTAGGAAATTTTAATTTAGATTTCTCAGTTTATAATATAGTAAGAAGATAAAAAATCACAGACATAATTAAATAATTAATAAGGTAGATATAATTAATCTATATCAAACTCTGACCTTGAAAGTAGACTGTGCCTTGTTTTCAAATACCTATGGAACACACTCACATATGTGCATATGTTTTCAGCCACAAAGAAAACCTCAAAAATTTCCAAAAACTATGAAATGTGAAACATCCTCTGATCATGATGCAATGAACTAGAAATTACAAAACAAAATTGGAAAACAAAAGGCTACTTCCATCTGAAAATTTTAAAACTCTCTCTTAATCAACTCTTGGCTTAAAATACAATGTGTCTGTAAAGTCATGGTGCACTTTTGACCGGTCACAGGAAAGCAACAAAAGACAACAGAAATGTGAAATCTGCACCAAATAAAAGGAACCCCCCCCCCCCACTTTCTGTAGGATGATGTGGCAGCATGTGCGCATGTGCAGATGATAATGTAACACCATGTATACAGTGGAGCAACCCACGGCCACGCCAGTCGAGATGTGGACGGTACAGAGGAAAGTTCAGTGTGTTCTGTGGCTCAATAAATTCGAATCCATGACCAAAGTGCAAACTGAATATCGGTGTGTTTATAACGAAGCATCACCACATAGGAATAACATTATTCGGTGGGATAAGCAGTTGAAGGAAACTGGCAGTTTGGTGGAGAAACCCTGTTCTGGTAGGCCATCAGTCAGTGATGAGTCTGTAGAGGCTATACGAGATAGCTACCTAAGGAGCCCTAAAAAGTCTGTGCATAAGCCCACATCTAACTGCACTGAATAGGTATGAAACTAGGGGAGTTTTCCTTTTATTTGGTGCAGATTTCACATTTTTATTGTCTTCTTTTTTTTTTTTTTATAATAAAGTTTTATTAATGGTAATGGGATGACGTTAATAAATCAGGGTACATATATTCAAAGAAAACATGTCTAGGTTATTTTGTCATTAAATTATGTTGCATACCCCTCGCCCAAAGTCAGATTGTCCTCCGCCACCCTCTATCTAGTTCTCTGTGCCCCTCCCCCTCCCCTTAACTCTCTCCCTCCCTCCCATGACCTCCCTCCCCCCACCCCTGGTAACCACCACACTCTTGTCCATGTCTCTTAGTCTCGTTTTTATGTTCCACCAATGTATGGAATCATGTAGTTCTTGTTTTTTTCTGATTTACTTATTTCACTCCGTATAATGTTATCCAGATCCCACCATTTTGCTGTAAATGATCCGATGTCATCATTTCTTATGGCTGAGTAGTATTCCATAGTGTATATGTGCCACATCTTCTTTATCCAGTCTTCTATTGAAGGGCTTTTTGGTTGTTTCCATGTCTTGGCCACTGTGAACAGTGCTGCAATGAACATGGGGCTACATGTGTCTTTACGTATCAATGTTTCTGAGGTTTTGGGGTATATACCCAGTAGAGGGATTGCTGGGTCATAAGGTAGTTCTATTTGCAGTTTTTTGAGGAACCACCATACTTTCCTCCATAATGGTTGTACTACTTTACAGTCCCACCAACAGTGGATGAGAGTTCCCTTTTCTCCGCAGCCTCTCAAACATTTGCTATTACCCGTCTTGTTGATAATAGCTAATCTAACAGGGGTGAAGTGGTATCTCATTGTAGTTTTGATTTGCATTTCTCTAATAACTAATGAAGCTGAGCATCTTTTCATATATCTGTTGGACATTTGTATCTCTTCCTGGGAGAAGTGTCTGTTCATGTCCTCTTCCCATTTTTTTATTGGATTGTTGGTTTGTTTGTTGTTGAGTTTTATGAGTTCTTTGTAAATTTTGGATATTAGGCCCTTATCTGAGCTGTTGTTTGAAAATATCATTTCCCATTTAGTTGGCTGTCTGTTTATTTTGATATCAGTTTCTCTTGCTGAGCAAAAACTTTTTATTCTGATGTAGTCCCATTCATTTATCTTTGCCTTCACTTCTCTTGCCATTGGAGTCAAGTTCATAAAATGTTCTTTAAAACCCAGGTCCATGATTTTAGTAGCTATGTCTTCTTCTATGTACTTTATTGTTTCAGGTCTTATATTTAGGTCTTTGATCCATTTTGAATTAATTTTAGTACACGGGGACAGGCTGTATTCGAGTTTCATTCTTTTGCATGTGGCTTTCCAGTTTTCCCAACACCATTTGTTGAAGAGGCTTTCTTTTCTCCATTGTGTGTTGTTGGCCTCTTTATCAAAGATTATTTGACCATATATATGTGGTTTTATTTCTGGGCTTTCTATTCTGTTTCATTGGTCTGAGTGTCTATTTTTCTGCCAATACCATGCTGTTTTGATTATCGTGGCCCTATAATACAGTTTAAAGTCAGGTATTGTAATGCCCCCAGCTTCATTCTTTTTCCTTAGGATTGTTTTGGCTATTTGGGGTTTTTTATAGTTCCATATAAATCTTATGATTTTTTGTTCCATTTCTTTAAAAAATCTCATAGGAATTTTGATGGGAATTGCATTAAATTTATATATTGCTTTGGGTAATATGGTCATTTTAATTATATTTATTCTTCCTATCCAAGAACAAGGAATATTTTTCCATCTCATTGTGTCTTTTTCTATTTCTCTTAATAATGCCTTGTAGTTTTCGTTATATAGGTCCTTTACATTCTTTGTTATGTTTATTCCTAGGTATTTTATTTTTTTTGTTGCAATCGTGAAGGGGATTATTTTTTTGAGTTCGTTTTCTAATATTTCATTGTTGGCATAGAGAAAGGCTATGGACTTTTGTATGTTGATTTTGTATCTTGCGACCTTACTGTATTGGTTTATTGTTTCTAATAATCTTTTTGTGGAGTCCTTCGGGTTTTCGATGTATAGGATCATATCATCAGCAAAAAGTGATACCTTTACTTCTTCTTTTCCGATATGGATGCCTTTTATTTCTTTGTCTTGTCTGATTGCTCTGGCTAGAACTTCTAGCACCACGTTAAATAAGAGTGGAGAGAGTGGACAACCCTGTCTTATTCCTGATTTAAGGTAGAAAGTCCTCAGTTTTATGCCGTTTAATATGATGTTGGCTGATGGTTTATCATATATGGCCTTTATCATGTTGAGATATTTTCCTTCTATACCCATTTTGTTGAGAGTCTTAAACATAAAATTGTGTTGTATTTTATCAAAAGCCTTTTCTGCATCTATTGATAAGATCATGTGGTTTTTGTTCTTTGTTTTGTTGATATGGTGTATTACGTTAACCGTTTTACGTATGTTGAACCATCCTTGAGATTCTGGGATGAATCTCACTTGATCATGATGTATTATTTTTTTAATATGTTGTTGTATTCAGTTTGCCAGTATTTTGTTTAGTATTTTAGCATCTGTATTCATTAGAGATATTGGTCTGTAGTTTTCTTTCTTTGTGCCATCCTTGCCAGGTTTTGGTATGAGGGTTATGTTGGCCTCATAAAATGTATTTGGAAGTATTGCTTCTTCTTCAATTTTTTGGAAGACTTTGAGTAGAATAGGAACCAAGTCTTCTTTGAATGTTTGATAGAATTCACTAGTATAACCGTCTGGGCCTGGACTTTTATTTTTGGGGAGGTTTTTAATAGTTTTTTCTATTTCCTCCCTGCTGATTGGTCTGTTTAGGCTTTCTGCTTCTTCATGACTCAGTCTAGGAAGGTTGTATTGTTCTAGGAATTTATCCATTTCTTCTAGATTGTTGTATTTGGTGGCATATAATTTTTCATAGTATTCTACAATAATTCTTTGTATATCTATGATGTCTGTGGTGATCTCTCCTCTTTCATTTTGGATTTTATTTATTTGAGTCCTGTGCCTTTTTTCCTTGGTGAGTCTTGCGAAGGGTTTGTCAATTTTGTTGATCTTTTCAAAGAACCAGCTCCTTGTTTTATTGATTTTTTCTATAGTTTTTCTGTTCTCTATTTCATTTATTTCTGCTCTGATTTTTATTATCTCCTTTCTTCGGCTGGTTTTGGGTTGTCTTTGTTCTTCTTTTTCTAGTTCCTTAAGGTGTGAAGTTAAGTGGTTCACTTGGGCTCTCTCTTGTTTGTTCATATAGGCCTGAAGTGATATGAACTTTCCTCTTATCACTCCTTTTGCTGCATCCCAGAGATTCTGATATGTCGTATTTTCATTTTCATTTGTCTGTATATATCTTTTGATCTCTGCGCTTATTTCTTCTTTGACCCATTCATTTTTTAGAAGTATGTTGTTTAGTTTCCACATTTTTGTGGGTTTTTCCCCCTCTTTTTTGCAGTTGAATTCTAGTTTCAAGGCTTTATGATCAGAAAATATGCTTGGTACAATTTCAATTTTTCTAAATTTGCTGATATTGTCTTTGTGGCCCAACATATGGTCAATTCTTGAGACTGTCCCATGTACCATAGAGAAAAATGTATACTCTGTCGCTTTGGGATGAAGTGTCCTGTAGATGTCTATCATATCCAGGTGTTCTAGTATTTCGTTTAAGGCCACTATATCTTTATTGATTCTCTGTTTGGATGACCGATCTAGAGCCGTCAGCGGTGTATTGAGGTCTCCAAGTATGATTGTATTTTTGTTAGTTTTTGTTTTAAGGTCAATAAGTAGCTGTCTTATATATTTTGGTGCTCCTTGGTTTGGTGCATATATATTAAGGATTGCTATGTCTTCTTGATTCAACTTCCCCTTAATCATTATGAAATGACCATTTTTGTCTCTGAGTAGTTTTTCTGTCTTGTAGTCAGCATTATTAGATATGAGTATTGCTACACCTGCTTTTTTTTGGGGTGTTGTTTGCTTGGAGTATTGTTTTCCAGCCTTTCACTTTGAATTTTTTTTTATCCTTGTTGCTTAGATGTGTTTCTTCTAGACAGCATATAGTTGGATTTTCTTTTTTAATCCATTCTGCTACTCTGTGTCTTTTTATTGGTAAGTTTAATCCATTTACATTTAGTGTAATTATTGACACTTGTGGGTTCCCTACTGCCATTTTATAAATTGCTTTCTGTTAGTTTTGTATCTTGTTTGATTCTTCTCTTTTGTTTTTCTATCATTTGTTTTTGTTTGTTTGTGTTCCATACTTCTTTCCTCTGTTGCTACCTTTTTTAAGTCAAGTGTTTTTGTGGTGGTTTTTTCAAGGGTGGTTACCATTAAGTAATGAAAAGGGTACCTACCATATTCATTGTAGTACCCTATCTTATGAGTATTTCTGCACTTCATCGTCCTTTGCTACTGTTAATCTCCATCCTCTCCCCCCTTTTTTTCCTTTGTTGTCACAGTTTAAGTTTGGTTTTATTGTGTTCTTGGTGGAGCTGTTACTTGTGGTGTTGTTTTCTTTTGTTCTTTGAATCTGGTTGGAAAACCCCCTTTAGTATTTCCTGGAGTGGGGGCTTTCTGGTGACAAATTCTCTCATCTTTTCTGTATTTGTGAATGTTTTTATATCTCCTTCGTACTTGAAGGATAGCTTTGATGGGTATAGTATTCTTGGCTGAAAGTTCCTCTCTTTCAGGGCTTTAAATATTGGGGTCCACTCTCTTCTAGCTTGTAGAGTTTCTGCTGAGAAATCTGATGATAATCTAATAGGCCTTCCTTTATATGTTGTACTCTTATTTTCCCTGGCTGCCTTGAGAATTTTTTCTTTGTCATTGGTTTGTGTCATCTTTATTATGATGTGCCTTGGAGTGGGTTTGTTGGGGTTAAGAAAACTCGGTGTTCTGTTTGTTTCTTGAATTTGAGGCTTTAGTTCTTTCCACAGGCTTGGGAAGTTCTCGTCTATTATTTGTTTGAGTATATTCTCCATTCCATTTTCTTTCTCTTCTCCCTCTGATATACCTATTATTCTTATGTTATTCTTTCTGATGGAGTCAGACAATTCCTGTAGGGCTTTCTCGTTTTTTATTATTTTTGAGTCTCTTTCTTCTTCTCTCTGTTGTGCCTCAAGTTGTTTGTCTTCTATTTCACTAATCCTATGTTCTATCTGGGCTGTTCTATTAGCTAAGCTTGTTACCTCATTTTTCAGCTCGTGAATTGAGTTTTTCATTTCTGTTTGATTTGTTTTTATAGTTTCAATTTCCTTGGTAATATATTCTTTGTGTTCACTGAGTTGTTTTCTGATCTCCCTAAATTGCCTTTCTTTGTTTTCTTGTATATCTCTGAGTATTTTTAAGATTTCTATTTTAAATTCTCTGTTATTTGGCTCCAAGGCTTCCAATATGTTAAGTCTTTTCTCCATAGATTTTTCCACATCTACTTGTGTTACCTCTCTTTCTTTTGTATCCATAATATTCAATTTCCTCTTTCTTATTGGCATCTGAGGGTGGTCTTTTTGATAGCACTAATTAGAATTAATAAAGAGTAAAAAGTAAAAAAAAAGAAAAAAAAAAAAAGGTAAAACACCCCACAAAAAAAAACAGTAATAATTTATTATTTCCCCCTTTTTTCTTTCTTCTCTTTCCCTCCTCTCCCCTCCTCAGGGAAATATCGTGATGACCTGTGAATTATATTATGCTAAATGGAACAAAAACTGCCTATAATGGAGGGCCTGATTTGGGGTGAAGAGTTCAAGGGGCAAAAAAAAAGGGAGTAGGGACCTACTAAATGCAAAAAAAAAAAAAGGAAGAAAATCTTAGACAAGCATAAGATGATTTGCTTGTAAGTGATGGTCAACTAAGAGATATAATGAGAGGGATAAGAGGGAACCAGAAAAAAGGAGAAAGAAAAAAAAAGAATAATAAAGAAGAAAAAAATAAAAATAATAAGTAAAAATCTGTTGTATTAAGTGGAGCGAAGACTAAATACAATGGAGACCTTGGGTTGGGAGGAATGCTAGTGAGTTAAAAAGCAATATAAAAAGTACCCAAAATGCCACAAAAATAAACAAACAAACAAAAAAAACAAAAACAAAAGCGAAAAAGAAAAATAAAACCAAAAAAAAACCTTGAGTCCCAAATTAACTAATTTGTTCGTGATTGAGGATTAAATGGGAGGAAAAGTAAAACGAGAAAAGAAAAAACGAATAGAAAGGAAAAAATAAGAAAAAGAGAAAAACAAAGGAAGAGAAAAAAACAAAATAAAGCAAAACAAAAAAAAACAAAAGAGGAGAGAGTGAGAGTTAAGTGTTTTGGAGTATAACCTTAAAGGAGGGTGAGGATGAAGAAAAGAAATAAAATGTAACACTCATGGGTAGTGTAGTTCAAGAAAAGGGAAGCATAAGATGGGCAGAGAATAAAAGGACCGAGGTGGAGGAAATAGAAATAATAATAGTAAAGGCAATAAGATAGAAGAAACAAACAACAAAAAAAAAAAATTAGTGGAACAAGTTGTAAAGTCTGTGGATTTTTCTTGATTTTGAGAGGTTAACTTCTTCCTTTTTCTTTTCTCTCCTTCTTCCTGGTCGGTGACTCTGTACCCCAGGCTCTGCCCCTGTGTCACACTTAGGTAGGGATTTGCAGTTGATGGGATTCTATGGCAATGTCATATAATTGGCTTTAGTCTTGCTGGTAGTCAAGGCTTGTTGGCGTTTGCAGGGTCCAACGATGAGAGAGTTTGCTTTCCTGGAGTCTCTCTCCTAGTCCCCCCTTCCTGAATTAGGTGATCCAGCTATAAGGCTGCTACTTCTTCTGCCTGGGGAGTAAGAGGCTCAAAGAGCTAGGAAATCCCCACTCTATCCCCACTCAGCGCAAGGCTTTGGGAAAGGCTCTGGCAGTCAGAGCCTCCAGTGTAATCAGGCGGGGGTGGGAGTCAATTGTTGTCAAGGTGACTGTTCAGCACCTAGCATTCAGTTGGACCACTCAACCCAGGCTTTCCACACTTTGTAGCCTGTTTTGGCTGGGAAGAAGAGGCACTAGTCTCTGCTTGCGACTAGTGTAGTATAGATCTTATTATCTGCCAAGTCCCTCTTGTTAGCGTTTATCCCTGAATATGGAGGCTCTATCAATCAGAAGTTGCCCCCGCCCCTTTAGCGAGAGGCACTAAAAAATATCACGCCTCCTGTCTTGGATCGCTGAACTTAGAGAGATCTTATCAATTAGAGCCCCGTGGGTGCGCAGATTTCATGGGTTAATCTAATTTCAGTGATTGGGTCTGCAGCTGTGCTCCCAAAGGTATTTCAGGCTGCCTGCGCGCCCCTCCCCCAACACTTGATTGTTAGCTTGAATGGCTGGGTGAGGTGCCCCGCCCACGGAGAGAATCTCCCAAGTAGGGAAGACCGCCCTGGTGCCTCTCCCGCTCACCCCGCCGCTGGCGGCTGGGGCGCACCGGGCGCAGGATAATGGGGTACCCTGGGTGTGTGGGCCAGTAGGGTGCTCTTGGCGCATGGGATGCCCAGGGCACGTGCGCGAATGGGGTGCTCCGGGCACCGGTGGCTGGGGACTCTCACTCGCAGTGCGCGGGCCGCTGGGGACGTTAGCGGTGCTTGCTCTGCAACCGGACCGGGCGCGCGCCGGCAGCTGCTCGCTGCTCCCGAGTATGGGCCGACTCACCACAGGCGCACTCCCTCCGCGGCTTGAATGAACGTCCCTGTGGTAGCTTCCTCCACACCCTCGTCTCTCAGATTCAAGTGATAACAGTCCTTTCGCTTTCAGTTTGTGTGGAACTCCGGAATGCTCCGAGGATAAATTTTTTGTTTCTAGTTGATAAATTTGTTGTGATTTTGGGGAGATCTGTCGGACGTGCTGCTCACAGCGCCATTTCCGTGACGTCCGAACCACCTTTTATTGTCTTCTGTTGCTTTCCTGTGACCAGTCAAAAGTGCACCATGACATTACAGACACACTGTAGAAATACAAATCTAAACTGGAGAACTTTTAGAAAACAATGATAATGAAAACATTAGATTTCAGAACCTAGATTAAAAAGGTCAACCAGGGCTCTGAGGAAAATTGATAGCTTTTAATACATTAATAAGAAGGATAAAAATAAATGGATTAAGAGTGTCTCAAACCTGACCAGGCAGTGGCACAGTGGATAGAGTGTCAGACTAGGACACTGAGGTCCCAGGTTTGAAACCCTGAGGTTGGCAGCTGGAGCACAGACTCATCCAGCTTGAGTGTTGGCTCACCAGCTTGACTGTGGGGTTGATTGCTTGAGCGTGGGATCATAGACATGACCCCATGGTCACTGGCTTGAGCCCAAATGTTGCTGGCTTGAGCAAGCAGTCACTAGCTCTGCTGTAGTTAGTCCTCCGGTCAAGGCACATATGAGAAAGCAATCAATGAACAACTAAGGTGCCACAACAAAGAAGTGATGTTTCTCATCTCTCTCCCTTCCTGTCTGTCCCTATCTGTTCCTCTCTCTGTGTCTTTCTATGTCACACACACAAAAAAAGAGTGTCTCAAACTGAAAAGGAGTAAAAAAAAACAACAAAACAAGAAGGGGAAAAGTAAGCAGTAAAAGATAAAAGAATTAATGAGTTTGAAAATGATAGAAAGTAGTACTAATAAATACAAAACCTGATTTTTAAATGAATAAAATGCTTTAAAATTAGATAAATTGCTAGCTGGCCTGATCAGGATAAAAATTACAATTGCACAAATAAGAAAATCATATAATAGAAACAAATAGCAAAACAAGAAAATTTATAAAGAATCTTAAAGGAATACTCTGGCTTTTGAAAATAAATTAGAAAATATGGCTGGATTAAATAACTAACCTTTAGAAAAATATAATTTACCAAAATATACCCAGTGAGAGACAGAAAATCTAAACTAACTGACCTCTAAGAAGAAAAAATGAAACCTGTCAAGCACTACCAACCCAAACAAGGCATTTTAAGTCATAGGAAAAGTTCCAAAGTCTTTTTATAATGTAAGGATAACATCGATGCCAAACCTGTCAATGATTTCCCACACGCAAAATAAATGGCCTGTCAATCACACTTATGAATATCAGTGTAAAAATATCTTCAGCACAATCTTAAACAGAACATGAAAAGGCTAATACACAATGAGTTTTATGCAAAAAAAAAAAAAAAATACAAGGATAGGTCAATATTAAGAAATCCACTAATATAATTCACTGTATTAATATAACAGTACTAAAATTATAATTCATTCTATTAATAGTTCTAGGGAAGAAAATCATGATCATACTTAACATAACTTAGGCATTATTTTTATCTTGGAAAACTCAAAATACATGAATAACTTCTTAACATAATATATATTTCAGTCTAAAAGCAATCACCATGTTTCAAGGGAAAAAAAAAATCAGTAAAGTATTAGTTTACAGTCTTGCTGCACATGAAATCACCTGGAAATTGATACCTGTTCCTGTCTCCCAGAAAATCTGATTAATCAGTCTGGGGTGAGGGCTGGGTATCGAGACTTTTAAAGGCTCCTAAGTGATTCTAATGTGCAGTCATGGTTGAGAACCACAGCACAAAAATCATTCCCTTTATATTCAAAAACAAAGTCAGAGATGCCCACTATTAGTGATTTGGTTTTAAATTTTAAAACTACTGCAAACAACGAGAATTCTTTAAGATAGTGTAATACAAAATAACATATAGCAATCAGTAGCTTTTACAGAACACAATAGCCAGATATAAGGTAAAATGAAAGAAAATACTAATAGCAACTAAAATGTAAATATATAGCAATAAACAAATAGAAAAGCACAAGACTTATATGAAGAAAACTTGAAAATATTACTAAGGATACAAAAGAGGACCAAACAAATTGAAAGACATAACATGGTTTTGGATAGGTATGCTCAGGTCATAAGGATGTTAATTCTCTGTAATTTCATTTACAAATCTCATATCATCACAATAATTATGTCATGTTTTTAAAACTAGGTCAGAAGATTCTAAAATTCATATTGAAGTTAATCAAGATTAGCCAGGAAAATTCTGAACAAAAAGAGCAGTGGAAAGTGTCCTAACCTTATTAAAACATAAATAAAGCCTTAATAATTAAAACTATATAGTTATTTCATGCATAAACGGATAACCAGTGGAACTGAAGAGAGACACAAAAAACAGATCCAAGTAGACACTGAACTTGAAAAAATTAAGTTTTATTTATACCACATAGCTTGACATATTGCCAATTATAATTAACTTCAAACTGTATCAAAAATTTTAATGTAAAAAATTAAATCTAAAGATACTACAAGAAAACACAGGAGAATTTCTTATCTTGGAGTAAGGATAACTTTCTAAGACAAAATTTGGAGGCTTTAAACACAGTAATAATAACTGTACTCTATAAAGTAAAAAGAAATTTCTGCAAAGAAAAAAATCCTAAAACTAAAAGACAGGCCCTGGCCGGTTGGCTCAGTGGTAGAGCGTCGGCCTGGCATGCAGAAGTCCCGGGTTTGATTCCCGGCCAGGGCACACAGGAGAGGCACCCATCTGCTTCTCCACCCCTCCCCCTCTCCTTCCTCTCTGTCTCTCTCTTCCCCTCCCCCAGCAAGGCTCCATTGGAGCAAAGATAGCCCGGGCGCTGGGGATGGCTTCTTGGCCTCTGCCCCAGGCGCTGGAGTGGCTCTGGTTGGGACGGAGCGACACCCTGGAGGGGCAGAGCATCGCCCCCTGGTGGGCGTGCCAGGTGGATCCCAGTCAGGCGCATGCGGGAGTCTGTCTGACTGTCTATCCCCGTTTCCAGCTTCAGAAAAATACAAAAAAAAAACCCAAAACAAAACAAAACAAAAAAAACTAAAAGACAGGAAAAATATCTTATCAAAATAATTGTAGTAAAGAGCTAAACTCTTAATACATAAAGTACCCCTAGATATCAATGAGAAAAAGGCTATTAACATAGAAATAAGAAAAGGATAAGAACAGACAGTCCCCAGAACAGGAATTCATATTTCTTTGAAATTTTACTTTTGCATCTAACTGTGCTTCCTTTTCTTGAATGAAAGTGTCTCTTTGGGGTGATTTTGAACCAATCATGATAAAAAGAAGATATGTATAAAAGAAAGACAAGTTTTAACATGAATATTACTGAGCAATGATTACCAAATGGAAGATGGCTAAAGAAAACAGAAATAAACCCCATCTTTATGGTCAATTAATATTTGACAAAGGAAGCAAGAACATAAATGAGGTAAAGAAGTCTCTTCGATAAATTGTGTTGGAAAAATTGGACAGATCCATAAAAAATTGAAATTAAACAACAACTTACACCATATACAAGAAGAAACTCAAAATGGATTAAATTCTTAAATGTAAGTCACAAAATCATAAAAATCTTAGAAGAAAGCACAGGCAGTGAAATTTTAGACATTTCCTACAGAAATATTTTTTCTGATATGTCTCAGGCAAGAGAAACAAAGGAAAAAATAAACAAATGGAACTATAGTTCCATAAATAAAAAAGCTATTGCACAGCAAATGAAACCATCAAAAAAATGAAAAGGCAACCCAATAAATGGAAGAACATATTCTCCAATGATACATCTGATAATGGGTTAATAACCAAAATATATACAGAAGTCATACAACTCACCACCAAGAAGATAAACAATCCAATTAAAAATGGGCAGAGAATCTGAATAGACATTTCTCCAAAGAGGACATTCAGATGGCCAAAAGACATATGAAAAAATGCTCAACACCACTAATCATCAGAGAAATGCAAATTGAAACCACAATGAGATATCACTCATTGTCAGAATGAGATATCACCTCATACCTGTCAGAATGGCTATCATCTATCAAACAACAAGTGCTGGTGAGTATGTGGAGAAAAGGGAACCCTCAGGCACTGTTGGTGGAAATGCAGACTATTGTAGCCATTGTGGAAAACAGTATGGAGTTACCTCAAAAAATTAAAAATGGAACTGCCTTTTGACCCAATGATCCCACTTCTGGGAATATATTCAAAGAAACCTCAAACACTAATTTGAAACAATATATGCACCCCTATGTTTATTGCAGCATTATTTACAATAGCCAAGAACTGGAAACAGCCAAAGTGCCCATTGACAGGTGAATGGATAAAAAGCTATGGTGCATTTACACAATGGAATACTCCTTGGCCAAAAAAAGAAAGAAAACTTACCTTTTGCATCAGCATGGAAGGACCTGGACTGTATTGTGCTAAGTGAAATAAGCCAGTCAGAGAAAGACAAGTACCATATGATCTCACTTATATGTGGAATCTCATGAACAAAATAAACTCACAATCAAAATAGAACCAGAATCCCAGATACAGAGAATAGATTGACAGCTGTCAGAGGGAAAGGGGATTGGGGGACTGGATGAAAAGGTGAAGGGATTAAGCAAAAAACCATACATATAGAACACATAGACACAGACAACAGTATAGTGATAGCCAGAGGAAGCGGTGACAGGGTGGTGGAGGTGGGTGGAGATGGGCGAAGAGGGGATAAATGGGGACGGAAAACACTTTACTTTGGGCAGCGAGTGCACGAAGCAGTGTGCAGATGATGTTTTGTTGAGTGTTATACATTTGAAACCTATATGGTTTTATAAACCAATATCACCCAATAAATAAATTCAATAAAAATAAATAATTTTTTAATATAAATAAAATAAGGAAATACATCTGTGTGTATGTAGCAGGGATGCAGGAGTACAAAAAAAAAGTTAGTGTATATTGCCTGGGGCTAAAATGTCAGCAGTGAACCAGAAATACAAGCCGCTCCCCTGGCCTTAAATGGGACAGGAAGAGGTAGGAAGCGAGCTCACAGGGCCACGCTGCTGCCAGGAGCAGGCGCTGGTACTCTGGGACAGCGTGGTTGCTGCCTGTAGGGAGGCGGGGCCAATTAAATTCATAGAGCTAGAGGGACTAGCAGCGGAATGTTAGGTGTTATTGCACTTCTGAAGTCAGGGTCCAACCCTCAAAGGGTATCTCCATTGGAACTAAGTATAAAAATTACTTAAAATGCATATAATATTTCTTTAATAATGAAACTTAACATGTGGACAAATATGTAAACTACAGAGAAAAGAGAAAAATCTCACCAGTCAAAACAAATCACAGTTTGATTTTAATTGCTTTGCCTCACACCATGCTGACAAGAAAAGGGCAGAATGCTGCTGTCAAATTATGCCAGCAACTGCCTGATTTCTGTCATAAAAGACAGATTATTTTTAAAATGTGCAATTCAATTATTTAAAGTTCAACATACCTGCTATAGCCCTCAATACATGTTGGTTGACAATCATGATTTTCTGCATTTCCCAATTGGAATTGTGGAGCTATTTTAAATTAAACCCTTTAAAGTACAGAAATTTTTGTTTCATTGTGATCTTTTGTTTTCTCACTTAACTTAAACACTGTCTCTCGATTTTATCTGGGGTTATTTCACAGTCTTTCTTTTAAGCTCCATAATGATTTCAGAATATTGTACTTTTATTTATTGACCTGAATCAGTATTATTTATATATATTTATATATATATCCTCAGATATATATATATATATGTATGGCCTCAATTCAAAAGATATACCAGATCATTTCACCAGGATTTTAGATGAAAACAAAGGTGGTTTTAGCAACATACAATAATTGCAGATATACATTTATCCTGCAATTTGTTAATGGGCAGCTGATTCAGTTGCAGATATCCTAGGAGTCTTCAGTATTATTTATATATGAATCTGCGTGAGTCGCAACATCAGCTCTTCCTCACTTGCAGCATAATGTTTCCCCAAGCATGATTCTTCTATAAGTGAGGCACACTTGGCCATTTCATACCGTATATATCCCCTCAATTTATCTCTTGTCAGTCTACAATTAGGTTGCAGCAAAATTGGTGTTATATTTGCAGTGTCTAAATGATACCACATACTTTAATGGAACCAGAGATATAAATTACTCTGAACCAGCTGAAAACAGTCTGGCAGAGGAAAGGGAAAAATCAGATTATCTATGAAATTCCTCACGTGCTATCTCTGACCTTTCCTATGTCAACATTTTGAAGGTACTTTCTCTGATTCCTTGAAGATAAGTAGCATCAGGAAGCCAAGGCTGATGATCTGAGGCCAATCAGAATAATATAGAGAAACATTTAAAATTTACTTAAAGGGAATCATAGTTAAGCATTAATAATTTTCTGGGTTGTATAATATTAAAATAGTTTCATGTAATAAATACCTATTTGTGATGTTCACGGTATTTGGGCTTTATAAATATTATCTCCAATTCTTGCAATACTAAGAGGCAGACAATTGACAGATAGGGAAACTGAGGTTCAGAGTTAAATAATTTTCCCTAAAGTGTCAATTCTATGAGGTGTGACAAAGATGGAAATCCCGATATCTCCTCTTTAAAAGCCTGGGCTGTTGGCACTCAAACCATGTTGTATGATTTGAAAGGCTAAAATATATTAAGATTGAGTGCACAATTTGGGAAGATGCCTTTCATTTCTTTGAAACAGCTTTGATATCCTTTACCTCCCATCACCTCTAGGGACAATCATCAGCCTAATCTAGTTCTCTTTTACCTCCTTTATACATGGTGGCATTGTGAGAAAGCCAGGAGCATAAGACTCGGGCATATCTACATTAAATATAATCTGTATTACTTTGGACAAAGGAGTTACCCTCTCAGAGCCTCATTTGCAAAGTGTGAATAAGAGCAAAGTGATCAGGGAGATTAAATGAAATCACATTTGTGGATTGTAATCCATCTTCAATAATGACTTCCAGCTCTCCTTCATTTCTGCAATTAGTTGTCTTGCTGGTTTTTTGGGCTTTAGTTTATCTTCTGCCTCTAATCTCCATTCAACTTGCATCGTGATACAATTAGGTTCTATAGTGGAGAGAGCCCTTGACCAGAAATGATACCTTTACTGCTTACTGTGACATGCTATTTCACTTCTCTGTCCACCAGGTATAGAAACTTTTCTGCAGCAAATAAATTCAGAAAGCTACCCTTGGCCACTTCCAGCAATCAGTAAACCAAGGGGACCAGGGATGAGGTAGGTTGAGGGCAGTGCCAGGGACTGGGAAGTGGAAATGCACAGAGGTATCTTCTGCTACTGTTCAGAATTGTCTAGGTTGCAAGAGGCAGAACATGCACATCAACAGTGAGTTTGGAAACACAAACTAACAAAAGGGGAATTTATTGGCTTGTTAACTAAAAGTCCATGTGTGGCTGGATAGGAGCTCAAGGGATAACATTAGGATTTAGTTTCTCTCTCCCAGGTCAGGTCTCTGTTGGCACAATCTATAAATTACTCTCAATTATATTTGGGTGCAGCAAACGTAAATCCTTCCTATGACATCATCTCTGCCCTCTAACTTCCACATGCAGAAAAGACACCCTTCATGTTAGCGAGTGTCTACATGAAGTTCTCTTGGAGAAAAGTACATGGGGATGTGGCTTCCCAAGAAACCTCATGAGAGCCTTCTGCATAGCCATCTGCAGGGACACTGTAGCAGGCAGATCTGTGCAGTCCAGACACTGAAATTCATCAGACAAGAAAGAATAAAAGGGTCCTTCCTCACCAACTGTTTCAGGTTGGTAGAACCTCAGGGTAGTGAAAATGAACCAGCACTAATGGCTTTGCTAATCAGAAACAGTGACCTAGATAAGATCTTAATTTTCTATTCCTTAGACCTTGAAGTACTATATCATATATTCATGAAGTGATAATTTCATAGAATCATAGAACCATAGAAAGCTAAAGCTAAAACGACCCCTCCTTTACCTAATGAAGAAGCAAAGGCCCAGAGAGGACTATACCCTTGACCAGGATCACACAGCAAGCTGACTCACTGAGTCAAAACAAAAAAATAAAATAAAATAACATTTAAATGTTACAACCCCAGTCTCCTGGGATAAGAACAGTATATTTGCATGATGCTTTCACAATTATATCCCATGAATCATTATAATTTTAGAATAATTTTACATGAATCTAAAAATACTTTAAGCTAATTTCTCAGCTTGGGGCTTCCTGGACCAGGTAGGAAGTATAAATTTTAACCTAAAACCTACCTTAAAAGTTGGTGACTTTGGCCCTGGCCGGTTGGCTCAGTGGTAGAGCGTCTGCCTGGCATGTGGGGGACCCGGGTTCGATTCCCGGCCAGGGCACATAGGAGAAGCGCCCATTTGCTTCTCCACCCCTCCCCCTCCTTCCTCTCTGTCTCTCTCTTCCCCTCCCGCAGCCAAGGCTCCATTGGAGCAAAGATGGCTTGGGCGCTGGGGATGGCTCCTTGGCCTCTGCCCCAGGCGCTAGAGTGGCTCTGGTCGCGGCAGAGCGACGCCCAGGATGGGCAGAGCATCGCCCCCTGGTGGGCAGAGCGTCGCCCCTGGTGGGCGTGCCGGGTGGATCCCGGTCGGACGCATGCGGGAGTCTGTCTGACTGTCTCTCCCTGTTTCCAGCTTCAGAAAAATACAAAAAAAAAAAACAAAAACACAAAAAACAAAAAACTTGGTGACTTAAAACAATTATTTGTTTGCTGGCAGTGATGAATGCTTTATGAGACTTCTTCCCACGTAGAGCGTCAGTCAAAATTGACAAGTTTTCTGCCTGTGTTTCTTGGAAATAGAAAGATTTCTTTTTTCCCAGTCTTCCCATTGACCATGCCAGTGGCATTTGGGGGCCCCACTTCTTTGCAAGCTTTTCAGCTGTTCCTTCCCACTCCGCCTCTACATACACAGAGAGTTGCTCCCACATAGTTCCCTATTACTTCTCTGGTTTCTATTCTTAATTTTTGGTCAATGAAATTTTCATTTACCTGATTTCTTTTACCTCATTTTAATCTCAAGTGGACATTTGAATGGCTGATTATCATATTTCACTGAATGCTGTGGGGACAACAGCTGTATTAGGCTTGTTCACGGGTTTACTGGCTGCAAGCACTTTGCCTGACTGGTGCGTGGCAGCGCCACGTGTGTCTGGTCTATGTAAGGCTGCCAGTGCTTGCCCTCCGCGGCCATCCTTCCAGGTTGCTCTCCCACCACCATGAGGTGCGCTTTTCCCTGCTCCCTTGCCTTTCACTGCAAAAAGCAGATTTTCCTTTTTTTATTAGCTCTTTTCCTTTTGTTGCTTATTTACTCACTTGTCTTTGCGAGCCTCCAATAAATAGGTATCTGCAGTTCCTCTATTGTCTGCCTGAATCCAATGTGAACCTGCCTGGCCCTGGCCACTGGCATTACAAATACCTTTAGGTATTTTGAATTGGGAGGATTTATTAGAATTTTAAGTCTGCCCACAGACAGTATCTATTTTCACTCTTCCTGTTTTAATTTAATTTAATTTTATTTTATTTTACAGTGATAGAGAGAGTCAGAGAGAGGAATAGATAGGGACAGACAGACAGGAACAGAGAGAGATGACGAGCATCAATCATTAGTTTTTCGTAGCAACACCTTAGTTGTTCATTGATTGCTTTCTTATATGTGCCTTGACCTTGGGGCTGCAGCAGACCGAGTAACCCCTTGCTCAAGCCAGCGACCTTGGGTCCAAGCTGGTGAGCTTTACTCAAACAGATGAGCCTGCGCTCAAGCTGGCAACCTCGGGGCCTCGAACCTGGGTGCTCCGCATCCCAGTCCGACGCTCTATCCACTGCACCACCGCCTGGTCAGGCACTTTCTGTTTTAATTTTAACCAGAGCAATTATAACCAGAACCTCTGGGCATACATTGTCACTGACTAGGTCTTTCCTTTGAAATGAAAGGTGAACACAGAAAAGTCATGACTGAATTCCCCATATTCATCTGGATTTAGAAAAGCTTAGGAGGCTGAGGTGGAAACCTGGAGAATTTTGATGAACCCCTGAGATTGTGGGATTGGACTATTTTAAAGATTATAGGAAAAAATCATCTTCTACTGAAAGAGTATCTAAGAAACAAAACTCTGCAAGTCTTATTGGTATATACTTATCTACCCTTGACCCACCCCACAGAAATGGACTCATATCTGACACCTAGTTCTATATAACTAAACATCCCAAAAATTAGTGGTGGAAGACAACTACTTGCTCATATTTTTGTGAGTCACAATTTTGACTCAGTGGGGCCACTCTTCTGGCCTCACTTGGAGTCATTCTGGTGGCTGCTGTTGTTGGGGAATAGGCTTAGATCGGTGGTCTAAGATGGCCTCCCCTGCATGACTAGCAGATAGTGCTGGGCCTGTACCACCAGGTGATGACCCTGAGTTCTTCACAGTGAGAGAGGGGCAGCTCCACCAGGTCTCTGCATCATGTCTGCTAATGTCCCATTGGCCAAAGCAGTTTACATGGCCAATCCCAGAGCCAATGTGGGAAGGGGACTTCACAAAAGCTCAGATACAGTGTGGTTCCTAGGGGCCATGACTGCAACAGTCTATCTCAGGTCCCAAGAGCTAAGCCAGGATAAAGGATAGCTTTCCTTTGTGGAGGGGTTTGGTAACAGACACTGAAGTAAAATCCTGGTTCCACCTGTGTTTGATCTTAAGTGAATGAATTACCCTCTCAGAGCCTCGGTTTCATCGTGGGGAAAATGATAACTTCTTTACAGGAAGATTGTAAAGTTTAAATAAGTGGACAAGGACCCTGCCTAAACATGCTTTAGTCAACTCCATCCAAAAGAATTTTTTTTGTCTTCACCCTGCTTCTGCCTCAAGATTTCACCTGTTGAATTCTCTTTTGCTCCCTTAAATTTTTTTGTTAAAAGGGACATTCTGATTTTTAAAATCATATATGCCCACTGTAAAAATAATCAATATAGAACTCTAGAGAGCTGGAAATAGTGGTTCCTCCTCCACTGTTCAGTCCTACTGAACATAGTTCATTCTGCGCTATGCTTGTAAGTGAGGCTGGAGACCTCATGTCAGCTGCAACACACTAGGACTTCAAATCTGTGTACCCATTCTTGTGCTTGCCCATTCAGGCCCATTCACCCACTGCCTGACATTCAGACACCATTTGGATGTCCTAGAGAAGAGGGTCTCAATTTTTAGCATTCACCAGAATCACCTGGAAGGCACATAAAAACCCTGATCACTGGGCTTCATTCTGAGTTTATGACTAGTAGCTGTTGGGCACGGGCCCAAAAATTTGAATTTCTACTGCATTCCCAGGAGATGCTGATGCTCCTGGTCTGAGTACCACACATTGAAAACACCAGCCTAGAGGCACTTCTGTTTAACTTGTCCAAAAACCAACCACTCTTCTTCCAAGAACTTCCTCTTCCTGAATTTCATGTAACAGGTAATGACGTTGATACAGCTGGCTAAACCAGAACAATTGAAATTAGGGATGCTAAGTAGTTGAGGTACAGGATCAAGTTCTGGTTACTATTTCCTCCTTCCTGTTTTCCCTGATGGCTTCAATCCTCATCAATTTCATTATCTATTAAACAGAGCCACATGGTGATAACTTCAAATACCTTTTGCTCTAAAAAACTTTGTCTCCTTTCCTGTGGTTGATGAGAAGAATTATATAATTTTGTCACTCACCTGGCCTATTGACAAGGAAGAGGAAACAACTTTTGCTACTGGAATCAAGATATTTCATAAAGGCTGCATATTCTGGTACTTGTGGGTGAAGATGCCAATATCTTACAAGGGAAAGATAGAATAGCTCTTCTAAAAGGTGAAGGTCACACTAGGAAACCAATTTCTCCTGTCACTCCTTATAATAATACTCCATATTCTGCAATATTACTAAGACTGTTATAGTGTTAAGAGGGGGCTAAACCTTATATAAAGCTGGTTAAGATTTAACTTTGCAAACCTAAGCAGGAGACATCCATGCCTTAGTGTCCATGGTGTCTAGCCAAAAAAAGGTATATAAATCTCTCAGATTTCCTAAACCAGAGTTTGTAAGTAGATTTTATAGCTATAGAAAAGTGAGTCTTGGATCTTTCACAACTGGCCTATTTTAGCAGTTCCTTCTTAACGACTCTTCCTGTCTCACGTTGCCCCTTCCAGCCCATCTTTTTCTCTGTCCATCAGAGTGCTCCACCTGATCAAGGTCTGATCAAGTCACTCCCTTTAAAATTTATAAGGTTATAGTCATTGGCTATAAGAAAGCACAGTCAATAGTTTGTCGTTGCTGTTGAATGGAAGAGAAGTTGGGGTCAGAGTATAAAGGCCCATTCATGCCATCCAAGGAAATCTGGCTTCTCTCCTGCAGCCAATAGAAAGCTATAGAAAGTTTAAAACAGAGGAATAACAGGATTTTTTGTTATTGTTTTCACGTTATTTTACTCTGTTATTAGTAGAGAAGGTAGAATTGAGATAGAAAGCAGGAGACTGGAGACAGAAACAAGTTAGGAAGCTGTTGATAGTGTAATTAAGAGATGAGGAGGAGGAACTGAGTAGTATCTATCTTCAGGAAATATATATTCCTGTTTTGTTTTTGGTGGTGATGGTTAAATGAATGATCCTAGTTATAATTTTGAAATTATGTAAATCTAAGTTGATACTATTGTTAGGATGATGAAGATACAATAGCCTGGGTTGTCTCTGTGCTCTTTACTGAGTTGAGATTACCCAAGGTTGCTAACTGTATTTGAATTTCATAAACTGTTGGGAGAGCTTGGGCCATGTGCTAAAGCTGAGCTTCCTAAGTCCCCAATGTCCAGGATTAAATCAAATGCATCACAGTGATCAGCATGGCCTTTGGGCTTGTCACACTTAACAGCATTTCCTACTTTTCTGTCCAGAGAATTAGATCTTCCCCATGGAGGCAATCATATGCATTTAACACTGGTAGGATAAATTCTTTCTTATTTGGTTTTTAAAATTAAAAGACCTGAGTACAGTAGCAAGTCCAGATTGTGTGAGGAAATGTGATAATGGTTGGCCTTGTGGGCTCTGGCTCATTTTTTTCCACCCTGATTCCCAGCACAAAGTTTTCTCGACGCCATCATGCTACGGGTGGGGTAGTGGGTGTCTCCAGTCAGGAGAGCTGAGCAGAAGAAACTGAGGTAGAAAGTCCTATATGGCATTTTTTTGTTTTGTTTTGTTTTGTTTTCTAGAACTTAAACTCTAGTGACAATTTTATAATATAAAATAAATTAGATTAAAAATGTTAGCCCAATTGCAGAACAAAATAAAATAGAAGATAAAATAAAGTATATTAGCACTACCAACAGAGCCTAAAGAGGCCTCATTGAATGGTACCTGCCTATTAAATATTAGACAGTCTAAGTCAGGGATAGGAAATTCATAATAAACAATAAGAATATAACCTGAGTAAATCTCATTGTATCATGTGGTTCATTCTTTGTACTATGTATACTATTTTATAGGTGCCTCAAAAAATGTCAAAGGAAGATGTATAATTTATTTAAATTAGAAAATCTTAAAACATCTTTCTTTAGGACTCCCCCTTCCAGTGTCCTCCACACAGAACACAGCTTGTGCTCAAATATTTTTCTCTTTCCCACTCTCAACAGCCAACGCTCAAACATACTTGCTCATATCATGTGACCAATCTCCCTCTGTCTCTTTTCTTTTCCTACTTTTCATTTTTTTCAGTGTATTATGCATTTTCTCTAGCTTCTCTGGTTTCTTTAATTTAAAAGGCTCTTTTGCTTTTTTTTTTTTTACCAAGATTCTGTACAACAAAGAAGAAAACACTTTCTTCTCAGAGCGAAAGGCAGAAAGGGAGATTGCAAGAACACATATAGTGATCATTTTGTTCCTGTTGCACATTATTAATACATTTATCCCTGTTAGGAGAAACCAAGAACAATACAAAATATATTACTAACTTGAACGTCAGAATTAGGCAGTGGTTAGGAACAGGAGCTTCAGAATCAGAAAAGCCTGTGTTCAGATTCTGCTGCTGCCATTTACTCCTTCCCTAGGTTTCTGTATCCGCATTTATGAAATGCAATAAGGTGTATTGGGACTGAATTGGGTAATTCATGTAAAACATTCAGTATAGTTCCTGGAAAGTTTTATTACAATTATTTATTCTTATCTTGGGAGAAAATAGTCTATGGAGAACAGAAATTCATCCCAGAACAATTCTTCCTATTGGCACAAGACATTTAACAATCCAGAAAGCAAGTGACTTTCCATCCTCTCCCCTAGAGAAGTAAATGCCATATTCTCCATATGTCATAAAGTATTCCTGCCTTCTCACGGTCACATGCTCAGTAGAGTTCCTGGCAACTCAATACACATCAATGGATTGATTAATGGACTGTTGAAGCAACGGATATCTCAGGGACACCAGATGTAAACCAAGTAGCGAAGAGCCTGAAAGGGCTCGAATGAAGTGTGTACACTTCTGCAGCTACTCTTGAACCAACTATATCAGAGTTGTTAAATGCAAGTAGCACATGAGTTGTTCTTCTCCATCAATTGGTTTAATAGGTGGTTCATTTGTTCATTTATTCACTGGACATCATTTGAGCTCCCACTGTGTGGCGAGCACTGTTCTAAGTGTGAGGTTCACAGAGGAAAAGATTGGGTCCTAACATTGGAGAGGTTTCATTCAGCAGGACAGACGATATCCTAGACCAGTGCTTCTCCAACTTAAATGTACCCACAAATGCAGATTTTGATTCAGTAGCTTTGGGGTGGAGCATGGACTTACACATTTCTAATAAGCTCTCAGGTGATAGCCACACTGTCTCTAACATCGCTACTCAAAGTGTAATCCTCAGACCAGGAGCATGCCAGTGCAGATTGTCAATTTAAGGCTGCTGTTGCTTATTAATTCAGTTGAAGTAGCTCCCTCTTGCTATTTTGTAAAGTTCCTAAGCACACATAGCTGTGTCCATCTGATTATGCAGCTGGATCAGAGGGAGAAATGAGAGATGCATATGTCAGTGACCATTGCTGTAAGAAGGAGGAACCCAACAGTGTCAGGTTTATCTGACTTTCTGAAAAACTTTCTGAAAACTCAGAAATAGCAAATCCCCAATTTTAAGTGTTTCGCTGTCACTTCCCAGTCCGCCCACTGAGGAAGGCTGGAGGTGGAGAATAGTAGGAAGAGTGTGGGTACTATATGGTAGCCAACTGCACGCAGAACCAGACTTCGCCTCTTCCTACCTCGGTCACTCAGCACAAATGAGGAAATCTTATGTTTTAATCTCTAAAATCTCTAAAATGTGAATGCTTGTCACACTCACCTCAGAAGAGTACTGTATTTCCTAAGATGATTTGCAGAAGCACCTAGCACAGTGCCTGCAGTGTCCATTAAGCGGTGTGTGTCATTATTACTGTTATTAATAAAACTGGGAGCCATGATAAATATTCTTTATCAATGCTTTGTCAAGGCACACTGGAAAAAGATAAATATAAATTAGAGCCCATACTCTGACTCATGTGGTTTTAAATCAGACCCACAATGTTGTATGAGCACAGCTGTTTTGTAGTTTGGTTTCTTTGCTAACATGAGAAAAAAGGATGATCAAAAAGAAGAGAGAGGAAACAATCACTATTTGAAAGTGAATGAAGGGCGCCCCCCTTCTCACCCGCTCTTTTTTTCCCTTACTTTGACATCTCAGTGTGTTTTTTTTCTTTTAGCTGTGAGTTCTGGGATAGGTGATAACTGCCAGTAATAGGATTAGCATTGATTTCTTTAGCAAGAACAGAGATGTGGCAGTTCCAGCCATTTCCTGAACTGCCAGCTTTGAAATATCAAAAAGAGAGAGAGAGAAGAGGAAAAAAGAAAAGAAAGAAATGAAAAGGAAGAGATCTGTAGGGAGAGAAATACAGCTTTTAGAGAAAAGAAAGGGTGTGTGAGTTTGACCATGCGTGTCTCTGTGTGGGCATATGGATACAAGTGTGCACGTGGAGGGATACAGAAAGGCAGGAACTCATGTAAATCATTCGAATGTTTTGTTGTTCCGTGATAAAGAATCAAAAGCTCTATTTCTGTTCTGCTTCAAAAAAAAATAAAAAAGTCTTTAACATTCATTTGGCTTTCTTTTTCTTTCACTTGTGAACACATTTATCGGCTGACCTTTTATAGTTATCCTTGAGTCTTGACTTTTGTCACCTTGAAATTCAAACAAAGAAAAGAAGAGTCTCAGACAAAGGCTGTGCTGTGAGGCCTGACAGACTCACCCCCCCCCCCCAACTAGATTTCTCTGAGACTAAGTCTGCAGGAGACCAAAGTACAGGGTCAAATTCTCCAAGTGTCAACCACAATGTCTCCTTAAAACATAGCTGGTGGAATTCCTATAAGAGGGGACCCAAGTCTTCACGTCCCAGCCAAGGGCTTGGAACTCTGTCCTCTTTTGCAAATGTTACAAACCCAAAGCCAAGCAGGTGATGAGGCATAGCCCACCAGTTTCTGGTGCTCAAACCAACGAGGAAGAACCAGGAGGCAAAGGATAAGCTTCATCCACAGCTTTTGAGGTACTTTGAAAGCAAAACTAGTATGAAGCAGGGTGTGAGATCAAGATATTAGGTTAATCATGTAAGTCAAACCTTAAGGCTCAAAAACTTATACGTGGGAAATTTTCTGGAGGAAAGAAATAGAGGAAGGGGTGGTGAGAGGTGGATCTCTGTGATGTGTCCTTGGATTGGTCACACAGTCTTCCCTAAGTATTTAAAGGGGATTGGTTCCAAGAACCCCATGGATACCAGACTCTGTGGATACTCAAGTTCTGTATATAAAATAGCCTAGTGTTTGCATATGCTCATCCTCCTATGAACTTTAAATCATCTCTAAATTACCCGTGATACCTGTATAAATGCTATGTAAATAGTCATTACACTGTATTCTTTAAAAACTATAAACAAGGGGGAAAAGTTTGTACATATTCAGTGCAGACGCAGCCATTGTAGACCTAGCTACAGACATCATACATACATACATCAGCAACAGTGTAGCTTTTTTTTCCAAATATTTTTAACCCCAGGTTGGTTGAATCCACCGATGTGATACCCACAGATATGAAGGGCCAACTGTATATCCAAATCAATACAAGTGAATAAAAAAAGGGAAACAAATCACTTCAAGAAGGAAATGCATTAAACCAGTTGACTGGAAATTTTACTTAGCAGATTATCTTATCAATTGTAATATCATTTATTGTGATTATCATTATTAGCTACTATTATTTGAATAGGAATTATGTTCCAGGAACTGTATAAAGCCATCTGTCTGCACTCATTAGCTCTTTTAGTCTTCACAAAAAAAGACAGACAATGTCTGTTAAATCTTAGAGATCAGAAAAATTAAGATCAGATAAGTTAAGTGACTTGTCCAACATCACTAGCGATAAGGTAGTAAAGCCTGTATTTAACTCTGAATGATTCCAATGTCTAATGTCTCTTTAATTAAACTGTTAACTCAGTATAATTGAGTCACCACCCTTCCTTTATGGGCATTACATTTTCATTTGCTGTGATACTATTTAATGAGAACCATTTGCCCATATGTATTTATTCATCCCCTCACCATCCAATCAGCATTGTTTGGACACTTGCTATGTGTGATGAACAGAGCTAGGCCACTGAATCCAAGGATAATTTTGTTAAGGTCCCCTACACAAAGTACTCAGAGCCACATGGAGCAAACTGACCCAAGGATAGCACAGAGGAGAAAAGAATTTGGTTTTCTGCCTGAACTTGGAGGTTAAGTAGGAATTCATAGAATATACATGTCATAGTAATTTCTTAGCTGCCCCTAACCAGCAGCTTCAAACTCCCAAAGACAAAAATTTTATTGAGTTCTATGCACAACCTCTTAGCAACGAGTTGAAAAATCAAATATTAACTGAAGCAGTCAATAAAAGTTGTAATTATTTCATTTGTCACTTATTCTCAGTGAAATAATGCTTGACAGCATATATCCATTTTTAAATAGTACTTATGCCTTTCTCATTTGTAGTATGGTTCTTTGAAAAATAGGTAGAACATTAATATAGGATAATGTATTAATAAGTGTTTATATATACTATATGTGAAAATTTAAATCCCTAATAATCCTACTACTCAGTTATCCACGGTTAATATCTTGCAGTATATTTCCTTCAAGTGTATTTCTATACAGTTATCTATTTTAGCCACAGAATTAGATTTATAATATATATACTACATTTTAATGTTTTTACTCACATTTCTCTCTTTACAATGAACCTGTAGCATTTTCCTCCGTGATTAACCATTCTCTGACAGTATAACCTTTCCTGGTTCCCTAGTAGTCACCCTCTGTTTGTGCCATTCTATCCCTGCTCTGTAGAAAATAGAGGTGCTTTCCTTTCTGTTGTTCTTGTATTGTACAGAGACTATTCTTGTATATGGATTCTTGTGCGCATCTATAATTATTTCCTCAAGATAAATTCCCGGAGGTATTATTATCTCATCAAAAGTTTGAAACTGTTTTAAAGTTCTTGGTGTGTATTTCTAAATATATCTTCAGAAATATAGAATCAATTTGCCCTCCCCAAAGCAGTGTGTGAGGATGCCCATCTTCTATATTTTCACCAATACTGGCTATTTCCATTTAAACCACTCTAAAAGAATTTCCCAATTGAGTAGGCAGAAAATTGTATCTTGTTTTTATTTGCTTATCACTGAATACTGATGAGGTTAGACATTTTTCATACATTTATTATACACTTGTATTTCTTCTTTTGTCATTTATTCATGTCCTCTGCCCATTTTTCAATTGCTGGGCTTATCTTTTTCTTATTGATTGGTAGGCGTTCCTTATAGATTAAGGATATTAACGCTTTGTCCAAGGTGCTGACACAGCCTTAAACACTACTAGTTTAAACACATCATGCTTTCCTTTCTTTAAAGTTCAACCCAGACTTCTCAAATCTAAACAAGCTAGCCACATTCTGTGCCCTGGCTCTAAGTACACAAAGCCTGTTCTTGTAGCTTTCTGAACCTGTATTTCCACTTCTGGAGCATTTCATTACTTTCATCTTAGTTTGCGAATTCTCCCATTTGTGCTAAGTTTGTGCCCATTCTACCCCTCCTAAACTGCTTGGAAAGTTTATTGAAGATAATAAACTATCTAAACCTTCTCTATCCCCTTGCTATCTCCATTATTTACCAAATGGCCAATTATACCTTTGTCTTCACACTGTTCCCTTTCTAGCCTAGACATCAGAGACCATGTTTAGAAACAATCCTCTAAGAACTTGACTCTGATTTTTACCTAATCCACAATTTTAAGTAGGATCTTTTAAGAATGACATCAAGACCATAAAAATGTAAGCATGGTCAATGTGAATGAAACCTAACACTTATTTCTTTCTTAGCATAAATGGGACCACCTGTGACTGCTCAGAAATATACTACAGATATTTTTCTCTCTTATAGGGAAGAAGGATACAGGAAGATATGAGTGGCAATACATCCTGGAGATTGTGACTTTTCATGAACTCACTCCAATCCCCTTGTTAGGGAGATAAGTAGGAAGAATGGGAGATGATTCAATTTTGTTCTATACTAATCAATCTGGATGATGGTTGCTATACAGTACAGGTCATCTAGTTAAATTTGAATTTCAGATAAAGAATGAATACATTTTAGTCAAAATATATCCTGTACTTATGGAATTCAAATATAACTGGGTGTACTGTATTTTTCTTTGCTAAACCTGGCAACCGGGTCCTGGCCGGTTGGCTCAGTGGTAGAGCGTTGGCCTGGCGTGCAGGAGTCCCGGGTTTGATTCCCGGCCAGGGAACACAGGAGAAGCGCCCATCTGCTTCTCCACCACCCCCTCCTTCCTCTCTGTCTCTCTCTTCCCCTCCCACAGCCGAGGCTCCATTGGAGCAAAAAGATGGCCCGGGCACTGGGGATGGCTCCTTGGCCTCTGCCCCAGGCGCTAGAGTGGCTCTGGTCGCGACAGAGCCACGCCCTGGATGGGCAGAGCATCACCCCCCGGTGGGCGTGCCGGGTGGATCCCGGTTGGGTGCATGCGGGAGTCTGTCTGACTGCCTCCCCGTTTCCAGCTTTGGAAAAGTAAAAAAAAACAAACAAACAAACAAAAAAAAACCTGGCAAGCCTATGCTGGATTAAAAAAACCCAGTGGGCACTAGGACTTTGAACAAAAGATACCTACATTTACTTGCCATCTGGTGCAGATTTAAGAAGGAAATTTGATTGAAGGGTGAGTAGAGACAAAGGCCATTTGGGATTTATGTATTGTATCTTTTGGCAACAGTATATTTGAAACAACATCCTATATTAAAGGAGAAAACTTTTTAAAAAGAAGGAAAAAAAGAAACAAAATTAGTATCCTCAAAGTCCAAGAGAAGACTATGAAAATGATTTCATGTAGGACCTAAAATACAGTCCAAGAAAATCATTCAGCATTCATAATTGGATACAAGGAGATCAAACTGCTATAGAACAGGAACAGAAACCCATGAGGTTCAAGTAAATCTGGAAGAAATCCAAAGGGAGATAGGTAAAGTGAAGAATTATTGAAAAGAGACCAAAAATTAATTAACAGCATTAAAATCTCCTTAACACAATAAAAGGATAACTACTTTTAAATTATAAAATCTTTCATGTAGAAGAAAAACTTAAGAAGCTCTGTTATATTATAGAAGAAACAGACAAAATGAAAGAAAGGAGAAAATGACTATTGCTTTGAAGGCAGAGATGTGATAAATGACATTAGAATTTAGGTATTTTATAAATTTATAGGGCCAGATCATATGAAAATGAAATTGAACATTCTAGTTTGGGGTAAGATGAAGTAAGCACAATCCACCTTGCTCTCCCACTGAATGCAGCTATAAAGCCTAAATAGAATACATGGTGTAGCTATTTGAAAAGAAGAGTAACAGGAAAAGTAGAATTCAAAGTATCACTGAGGCAGTGGTAAGGTTACCCTGTTCCCCACTAATTTTCCGAAATCTATCTCAGTGCAACTCAAAACCAAGAAGTTGGCACCGAAGTACAGAGAATACTACAGGAGTAGCTTTCTGATTCTGGCTTTGAGGAGTGGGGAATGGAATGCCCAGTGCTCAGATGAGAGTGTGGAAAACCCCATCATTTTTTATATCTTTGCTCTATTTTGTAAGCATCCCAGCCTCCAAACAAGCCCATAATGGAACCAGCAACAGAAGTCCTCAGCAGCCAAAACTCTGAGGGGTTGATGAGTTTCTTCTACCTACGAATGGAGCTGTGTTCTCAAGAGACTGAGTTTCTCCTCCTCCTCCTCCTCCTCCTCCTCCTCCTCCTCCTCCTCCTCCTCCCGCTCTTCGCTCTTCCTCCTCCTCTTCCTCCTCCTCCTCCTTCTTCTTCTCTCTTCTCTCTTCTCTCTCTCTCATGCCCTTGTCACTTGGGCCAAATCGAAACAGTACTGATAAGGCTCTGAAAATTTAACAGATGTTGCAAGCAGCCCACAGAAGATTCATTGAAACTAGCAGCCTGAACCTAACCAGTTCTATTTCCTGCTAAACAAAAATAGCAACATTCTCCATAAAACTCAAAGTCTTATAATACTACAAATATCCAGGATGCAATGTAATATTATTCAGCATATGCTAAATAGGACAATAGCAGCTCACATGGGAAAACAATCAAAGACACTGACAAAATGACACAGATGTTAGAATTATCTGACAAAGTATTTAAAGCAGCTATTTCTTTTTTATATGCTTGACTTGGGAGGGTGAACATACAATACAGTATAAAGAGATGTATTGTAGAAATGAGCACCTGAAATGTATGTAATTATGTTAACCACTGTCACCCCAATAAAGTCAATTAAAATAAAAAATAATCATAGGCATCTTAAAACAAATGAAAAATAGAAAGTCTCAGCAAGGAAACATAAGACATCAAGAAGAACTAAATGGAAATTTTATAATGTAAAAATAATATACAGGAAGTCCCTGGGTTACAAATGAGATAGGTACTGTAGGTTTGAAAATGTTTAAGTATTTATATGCACATAAAAGTAAAAATAAGCCCTGGCCAATTGGCTCAGCGGTAGAGCGTCAGCCTGGTGTGCGGGGGACCCGGGTTCGATTCCTGGCCAGGGCACATAGGAGAAGCGCCCATTTGCTTCTCCACCCGCCCTTCTTCTCTGTCTCTCTCTTCCCCTCCCGCAGCCAAGGCTCCATTGGAGCAAAGATGGCCTGGGCGCTGGGGATGGCTCCTTGGCCTCTGCCCCAGGCACTAGAGTGGCTCTGGTCGGGGCAGAGCGACGCCCCGGAGGGGCAGAACATCGCCCCCTGGTGGGCAGAGCGTCACCCCTGGTGGGCGTGCTGGGTGGATCCCGGTCGGGTGCATGCGGGAGTCTGTCTGACTGTCTCTCCCCATTTCCAGCTTCAGAAAAATACAAAAAAAAAAAAAAAAAAAAGTAAAAATAAATACTATGTTAAGCAAACATCTGCCTAAATTGCATTTCATAGGTAAATGTACCTGTTCTAATTTACATACAAATTCAACTTAAGAACAAACCTACAGAAGTGAACTCATTCATAACCCAGGGATTATCTGTAATTAAAATGTAAGACTCAGTGGATAGGCTCAATAGCAAAATGGAGATGACAGAAAAAAATTATCGTTGAACTTGAAAATAGTTTGATATTATCCTATCAGAAAAACAAAGAACCAGGAGCTGATTCTTTGAAAAGGTAAACAACATCAATGAACCTTTAACCAGACTCACCAAGAAAAAAATAGAGAGGACTCAAATAAATAAAATTACAAATGAGAGTGGAGAAATAAAAACTGACACAACAGAAATACAAAGGATTGTAAGAAAATACTATGAAGAACTGTATGCCAAAAAATTAGACAACCTGGATGAAATGGACAAATTCCTTGAATCATAATATTTTAAAAATCAATCTGGATGAATCAGAAAACCTAAACAGACCAATTACAACAAATGAGATAGAAACTCCCAACAAACAAAAGCCCTGGGCTCGATGGCTTCACAAGTAAATTCTACCAAATATTCAAAGAAGAACTAACTCCTATCTTTTCAAGCTATTTCAAAAAATTCAAGAGGAAGGAAGACTTCCAAGCTCCTTTTAGAAGGTGAGCATAATTCTCATTCCAAAACCAGGCAAAGACAACACAAAGAAAGAAAATTATAGGCCAATATCCCGAATGAATTTAGATGCTAAAATCCTCATCAAAATATTAGCAAACCAGATCCAGCAATATATGAAAAAAATCATACACCATGATCAAGTGGGATTTATTCTTGGGAGGCAAGGCTGTTACAATATTCGCAAATCAGTCAATGTGATTCATCACATAAACAAAAGGAAGGAGAAAACCACATGATAATTTCAATAGATGCAGAAAAAGCATTTTATAAAATCCAGCACCCATTCATGATCAAAACTCTCAGCAAAGTGGGAATACAGGGAACATACCTCAACATGATAAAGGCCATCTATGACAAACCCACAGCCAACATCATACTCAATGGGCAAAAATTAAAAGCAATCCCCTTAAGATCAGGAACAAGGCATGGCTGCCCCCTTTCACCACTCTTATTCAACATAGTTCTGGAAGTTCTAGCCACAGCAATCAGACAAGAAGAAGAAATAAAAGGCATTCAAATTGGAAAAAGCAAAACTATCATTATTTGCAGATGATATGATATTGTATATAGAAAACCCTAAAGTCTCATTCAAAAAACTACTGGACCTGATAAATGAATTCAGCAAGGTGGCAGGATATAAAGTTAATACTCAGAAATCAGAGGCATTTTTATACACCAACAATGAACTGTCAGAAAGAGAAATTAAGGAAACAATCCCTTTCACTATTGCAACCAAAAAAATAAAGAACCTAGGAGTAAATTTAACCAAGGAGATTAAAGACTTGTACTCGAAAAATTATAAAACATTGATAGCCTGACCTGTGGTGGCACAGTGTGATAAAGCATTGACTTGGAACACTGAGGTCACTGGTTCGAAACCCTGGGCTTGCCTGGTCAAGGCATATAGGGGAGTTGAAGCTTCTTGCTCCTCCCCTTGTCTCTCTCTCTATCTTTCTCTCTCTCTCTCTCTCCTCTTTGAAAATTAAATAATAAAGTCTTTAAAAAAAGAAAAGAAACCCAAAACACTTATTTAAAAAAAATTGATAAAGGAAATCAAGGAAGATACAAACAAGTGGAAGCATATATCGTGCTCATGGTTAGGAAGAATAAACATCATTAAAATGTCTATATTACCCAAAGCAATCTATAAATTCAAGGCAATACCAATTAAAATACCAATGACATACTTCAAAGGTATAGAAAACATATTCCAAAATTTTTTATAGAACCAAAAAAAGAACAGGAATAGCCTCAGCAATCTTGAAAAGGAAGAATAAAGTGAGAGGTATCACACTTCCTGATATCAAGTTATACTACAAGGCCGTTGTACTCAATACAGCTTGGTACTGGCATAAGAACAGGAATATAGATCAATGGAACTGAACAGAGAACCCAGAAATAAACCCACACTTTTATGGACAACTGATATTTGACAAAGGAGGTAAGAGCATACAATGAGTAAAGACAACCTCTTCAACAAATGGTGTTGGGAAAATTGGACAGCCACCTGCAAGAAAATGAAACTAGACCACCAACTTACACCATTCACAAAAATAAACTCAAAATGGATAAGTGACTTAAATGTAAGCCATGAAACCATAAGCATCTTAGAAGAAAACCTAGGCAGTAAGCTCTCTGACATCTCTCGCAGCAATATATTTGCCAATTTATCTCCACGGGCAAGGGAAATAAAAGACAGGATAAACAAATGGGACTATATCAAACTAAAAAGCTTTTGCACAGCTAAAGACAATAAGAACAGAATAAAAAGACAAACTACACAATGGAAGAATATATTTGACAATGCGTCTGATAAGGGGTTAATAACAAAAATTTATAAAGAACTTGTAAAACTTAATACCAGGAAGACAAACAATCCAATCAAAAAATGGGCAAAAGAAATTAATAGACACTTCTCCAAAGAGGACATACAGACGGCCAATAGGCATATGAAAAAATGCTCAACATCACTAATCATTAGAGAAATGCAAATTAAAACCACAATGAGATATCACCTCACAGCAGTCAGAATGGTGCTCATCAACAAAACAACACAGAATAAGTGCTGGCAAGGATGTGGAGAAAAGGGGACCCTCCTGCACTGCTGGTGGGAATGCAGACTGGTGCAGCCACTGTGGAAAACATTATGGAGATTCCTCAAAAAATTAAAAATGGAACTGCCTTTTGACCCAGCTATTCCACTTTTAGGAATATACCCCAAGAACACCATAGCACTGTTTCAAAAGGAGAAATGCACCCCCATGTTTATGGCAGCATTGTTCACAATAGCTAAGATCTGGAAACAGCCCAAGTGTCCATCAGTGGACGAGTGGATTAAAAAGCAGTGGTACATATACACAATGGAATACTATGGGGCTATGAAAAAGAAGGAAATCTTACCTTTTGCAACAACATGGATGGACCTGGAAACTATTATGTTAAGTGAAATAAGCCAGGCAGAAAAAGAAAAATATCATATGACCTCACTCATTTGAGAAATCCATTGAACAATGTGAACTGAGGAATGGAACTGAGTCAGTGGAGAGATCAAAGGGACCAGAGGAAAAGAGGACAGAGGGAAAGGGGATGATATGATGGGATAAACCTGAAGGGAAGGGTGGAGGGCACTATGGGGAGGGGACAAGAGAGATGTTGAGGGGAATATGGGGGAGAGGGATGCATTCAGGGCAACACTAGAATCTATGTAAACATAATAAATTAAAAAGAAGAAATGCACCCCCATGTTTATGGCAGCATTGTTCACAATAGCGAAGATCTGGAAACAGCCCAAGTGTCCGTTAGTGGACGAGTGGATTAAAAAGCTTTGGTACATATATACTATGGAATACTACTCAGCCATAAGAAATGATGACATTGGATCATTTACAACAACATGGATGGACCTTGATAACATTATACTGAGCGAAATAAGTAAATTAGAAAAAATTAAGAACTATATGATTCCATACATAGGTGGGACATAAAATGAGACTCAGAGACATGGACAAGAGTGTGGGGGTTATGGGGTTGGGGGGAGGAGAGGGAGGGGGTTGGGGGAGGGGAGGGGCACAAAGAAACCAGTTAGAAGGTGACGGAAGACAATTGAACTTTGGTGATGGGAATGCAGCATAATAAAATGTCAAAATAACCTAGAGATGTTTTCTCTGAACATATGTACCCTGATTTATCAATGTCACCCCATTAAAATTAATTTTAGAAATCAACAAAAAAAGAAAAACAAAAAAAATATTGAAAGAAAATTAAAAATGACCCTGGCCGGTTGTCTGAATGGCAGAGCATCAGTCTGGTATGTGGATGTTCCAGGTTTTATTTCTAGTCAGGGAACACAGGAGAGACACCCATCTGCTTCTCCACCCTTTACCCTCTCTCTTTTCTCTCTCTCTCTCTCTCTTCCCCTCTTGCAGCCATGGCTCGATTGGAGTGAGTTGGTCCTGGACACTGAGGATGGCTCCATGGCCTTCACCTCAGGCACTAAGAGCTCAGTTGTTAAGCAATGGAGCAACATCCCAGATGGGCAGAGCATTGCCCCTAGTGGACCTGCCAGGTGAATCCTGGTTGGGGCATTTGTAGGAGTCTGTCCCTGCCTCCCCTCCTCTCACTGAATAAAAAAATTAATTAACTAATTAATTTTAAAATAAAAATAGAAAACTTCAAGACAAGTGAGGCAATAAGAACAGGTCTAATATTCATTTCATCTGAGTCCCAGAAGGAGAGGAAAAGAGTAAAGTGCTAATAAAGGAATCAAAGAAGACCAAAATAAATGGAGAGACATAATATATTCACAGATTAGAAAAATTCAAATAGTAAAGATATCAAACCTTCTCTAAACTGATCTATAGATTTAACACATTACCAATCAAAATCCCAGTAGTGGTCTTTGTAGATATAGTCACACTGATTCTGAAATGTATATAGAAAGGCAAAGGAATCAGCAGAGCTAAATAATTTGTAAAAGAATAATAAATTTGGCCCTGGTCTGGTACCTCAGTTGGTTAGAGCATCATCCCAATATGCCAGAGTTGCCAGTTCAATCCTTCGTTAGGTCATGTATAAGAAATAACCAATGAATGTATAAATAAGTGGAACAACAAATCAATGTTTCTCTCTCTTCCTTCTTCTCTTTCAAAAATCAATAAATAAAAAATGTTCAAAAGAAATAATAAATTTGAAGGGCTCATATGAGTCAATTTTAAGATTTGCTACAAAGGAACAAAAGTCAAGACAATGTAAATTGGCAAAGGGATAGATGGACACATAGGTCAATGAGGATCAAACTGTTTCCATGTAACTTAATTGAGTCCAAGAACCACATTCAAGAATATATTCAGTAATCAACAAGAAAAAATACATGATGCCTGTTATCAGATCAAAATTATCATGCATATAAAAAAAGCAGGATAAAACAATCCAAATGAGGAGAAATGCCAATCAATCTACACCAACTCAGATCTGTTACAGATATTAGAATTAGCAGTCAAGTACACAATAAAACAGTTATTATATATAAACTGTATTCTATATGTTCAAAAGTGTAAATGGAGACATGGAAGAATTTTTAAAGGCCCAAATTAGACTTCTCAAGATGAAAACTACAAGGTCTGAGGTCACACACAAACACACACACACACACACACACACACACACACACACACACACACACACACACACACACACACACACCCTGGAAGTAGGATTAACAGAAAATTAGACATTGCAGAAGAAAAGATTAGTAAACTTAAATATATAACAATAGAAACTATTTCAAATAATGTATAGGTAAAAAAAATAATAATAACAGAATAGGGCATCAGTGTGCTGAATGACAAATTCAAGAGCCTGTTTATACATGTAACGGGAGTCCCTCCCTAAAAGTAAGGGTGGGACAAAAACAAATGTTTAATTACATAATGGCTGAGAAAATCTATCCAAGCATAAGAAAAATGAAAAAAACTACATGAAGTCACCTCCAAATACTGTTGAAAATCAGTAATAAAGAGAAGCAATAAAAACAACCAGAAAAAAAGACATGTACAGAGGAATAAAGATAAGAATAATAGTAGATTCCCTATCAGAAACAATACAAGCAAGAAGAGAGTGGATTACTCTTTAAAGTACTCAAGGAAAAAAAATCAACCTAGAATTCCATACCCAGCAAAAGTATTTTTCAAAAAACAAAGTGTACCCTGACCTGTGGTGGTGCAGTGGATCAAACATCAACCCGGAACACTGAGCTCATCACTTTAAAACCCGGGACTTGCCCAGTCAAGACACATACAAGAAGCAACTATTAAGAGTTGATGCTTCATTGAATTTTTGAGAAAAAAGCTTCAAGAATTGATCATTAACAGACTTGTATTACAAAGAAAAAGTTAAAATTGATCCTTTACACAAAAGGAAAACAATACCAGATGGAAATATGAATCTACATAAAGAAATAAAAAGCATATGTTTATTTAAATACTTATATATAAATGTTCATGGTAGTTTTATTGGTAATAGTCAAAAACTAGAAACTACTCAAATGTCCATTGGCAGATAAATGAATAAACACATTCTGATACATCCATACAATGAAATACTACTCAATAATAAGATGAAATGAACTGGTAATACATGCAACATGGATATATCTCAAAATACTACTAAAGAAGCAAGACAAAGAGTAAATACTATATTATTATATTTATATAAAATTCTAGATAATACAGTTAATCTATAGGAACAGAGAGAAGATCAATGGTTTCAGGAATTTTTATTGATTTAAATTTAGGGTGGTAGTGGTAATATAGTTATGTTTTTTAAAACAATTCTTAACTGTTGGAGACATATATTAAAATATTTATGAATAAAATGATATTGTATGGATTTGCTTTAAAATATCTGGAAATATTATATATACTTCAGGGATATATATGAAAAAATATTAGCCATGAGTTAGTGAAGATGGGTGATGTGTTAATGGGAATTTATTATATCATTGTCTCTTCTTTTGGATGTGTTTAAAACCTTTCATAATATATTTCAGAGACAATATGTTAATTACATAGATTAATTCCTTTGGAAATAAGATTTGTGAGTGCACCTATGAGATCTCACTGAAAGCTAATTGTCTCAACACCTGTTTCCTTCTCCGTCTTCCTTGACTCTACGTATGGGCTGGAATATGTGAATGTTCATTTTCCCAGCATTCTTTCAGCTAGGAGTGGCCATATAACACAACTCTGTACAATGAGATAAACCTAAAGTCTACTAAGATTTCTCAGAAAATGCTTGCTTTCTGATGTAGAAGTAAACTGTGTAGCTGGCTTCCACCTCTCTTTTTCCATATTTGAACAGGACCAAGGTTCTGACTCTGTGAATACATATTGCAACCATGAGAAAGCTAAGTTGAAATATAAACATTAGGCCTACTTTCACTAAAATGCTGAACCTAAACATTTGTTACCTGTCTCTAGACATTTGAAACATCTATTTATATTAAATGTAAATATTATATTTTTAATCCCGTTTATTGAAATCACTGTAAGTCAAGTTTTCTGTTTCTTGCAACCAAATACCTTCCTTGGTGATTCAATCTGTAATAGAGAATTTCTTATATAATAAAATTTCTGGTCTCCACTATGAAGCAATACCAATATCTGTGGCTCACTGGAAAGTATTATTAATTTAAATTGGATACTAAAATGCCATTTAAAAAATTCTACTCATATGCCCTAAACCCAGTTGAGTCATATCACTGAAGTATCTGAAAGCTATTTAAAACTATTTTTAAAATAATCATTATAAAGTAAAATAAATTATTTCTTAATTAATAAAATTATTAACTAATTACTAATTAATGATATGTTATTTTCTTGGTCCTTTTTTTGTTATTTTTTCTGAATTGAGAAGCAGGGAGGTAGAGAGATAGACTCCCCCATGTGCTTGACTGGTATCCACCCAAATGCCCACTAGGGGGCAATGCTCTGCCCATCTGGGGTGCCACTCCTTGCAACCAGAGCTATTCCAGCGCCTTAGGTGGAGGCCATAGAGCCATCTTCAGTGCCTGGGCCAACCTTGCTCCAGTGGAGCCTTGGTTGCGGGAGGGGAAGAGAGAGGTAGAGAGAAAGGAGAGGGGGAAATGTGGAGAAGCAGATGAGTGCTTCTTCTCTGTGCTCTGGCCAGAAATCAAACCTGGGACTTCTGCATGCTGGGCCCATGCTCTATCTACCACTGAGTCAACCAGCCAGGGCCGGTCCCATTTTTATCACTGCCAACTGTACTTTTATTTAAGCTTCTGATGCAGGTGTCATGAGTCCCAACCTTTCTCAGTAAGATGGCAAATGTACACTAAGGGCTTTAAGCGTTTGCCAGATACAGGACACAGTACTACAGCTGAAACTTCTTTTCTTTCCCCAAGATCAGCTAAACTCACTCATCAAAACTTCAGTCCCTTCTGAAATTAGGCAAACTCAACCAGTTCCAGTGTGTGTTTAAACAGAATTTTAGCTACTGGTGAAAACTAAGTATTACTAAATATTACTCTCTCTTCATGGGAATAAAGAACAATCATCAATTTCTTGGCATTTATTTTCATTTAAAGGCTAAACATCTATATGTTTCAGATAATTAAAGATACTCGTATTATGCTAAATGAACACATAAGAGAGTTTATAGTACATTAGTAGGCACTTAACAAATTTCAACAATTCACTCATTAGATGGATTAATTAACTAGTTGATAGATATTTAGAATTCACAATAGATTATATTTCACACCAGGAGATCCAACTTTGCCAACAATGCTATACAAATACAATTTGTTTGCAAAATACAGAATATTATGCAAATATATATGATTGTTCTTCATGAGATTAGCAATACATCATTCTCTTGTGATAATGTATACCTAAAAACAGCTTCATTCATTCATTCATTCCCACACAACAAAGCAACTACTGCATATGTTAGGTCATGCCCCACTTCCATCAACTATCTCATAGCATTGCACCCTATCTCTAGTAATAATAGTGAGGACACTCATACCCATCAACACAAGCTAGATTAATTAATGATATCTTATTATCTCCAGGCAACCAAGTCTCAAGTTAGACTGTGTTACAATTCTGACTCCAATATGTTCACTTATGTAACCTTGGGCAAACTTCTTAGTCTGTCTGTGCCTTAATTTCTTCATCTGTATAGTAAGGATATTGATAACAGTATCTGCCTTGTATGACTGTGATGAGCACTATGAGATTATCATGTGCTGACAGGTATAAGGTCACTCATAAGTGTTATGCATTATTACCTGACTCTAGCATTGCTCAATCCATAGAAAATCACAGAAGTAATTATTATTAGTCATCACAACTCACAGACAACTGTGTTGAGGTCCTCTAGTTCTACTGTGAAGCCTGTGAGTCAGCCACAATAACACATGTGGTCACAGTCCTCCCGGCACACAACTCGTTCACACCAAGGTCTGTGCAAGTGTATCATACACAATGCAGCTGGTGTAGAACAAAGGCAGGACTTGCAACAAGATAATCTGAATTCAGTCCAGCCCAATATATACTTAAGGAAATAACACTTTTCCCCATAGAGTCTATTTCTTCATGTAAAGTTGAAATAGCCTGACCAGGTGGTGGTGCAGTGGATAGAGCATTGGACTGGGACAAAGAGGAGCCAAGTTCTAAACCCCAAGGTCACCACTTGAGCATAGGCTCATCTGGCTTGAGCGCAAGCTCACCAGCTTGAGTGCGGGGTCGCTGGCTTGAGTGTGGGACATGACCCCATGGTCTCTGGCTTGAGCCCAAGGTCACTATCTTGAGCAAAGGGCCACTCGCTCTGTTGTAGCCCTTCAGTCAAGGTACATATGAGAAAGCAATCAATGAACAACTAAGGAGCTGCAATAAAGAATTGACGCTTCTCATCTCTCCCTTCTTCTCTGTCTGTCCCTCTCTCTGTCTCTGTCACACACACAAAAAAAATTGAAATAATACCTACCTCATCATACAAGATTAAGTGGCATAACCTAAGTAAAAATATAGTTCAAATATAAAATGTGTTAAATACTGGGTATCCCATTTCATCATGTCAGACACGTGGGTTCCTCTCCTCTGTGCCCTTCCAGTGAGTGCTTCCTTATCATAGCATTGAACACAATCGACTGTAATCATGAGTTTACATCCTATAAAGTCCCTCTCAAGACTGTGAGCTTCTTGAAGGTAGACCTAAGGGGATGTCTTTCTTTGTATCATCAGTATGTACCTCCGAGTATTGCATAAAGTAGACCCTTAGTAAACATTTTTTTTTCTTGGTAGCTAAGAATGACCAACTGCACGTAGGATAGGAAAGTGAAGAAATGTCACAATTTAGTTAAATCTTTTCAACCACAAACAAAGCTTGTGAACACTGTTCTTTTTTATACTAGCACTGGGGTGTGTAACACCTCTCTGCATGTACATAAGTATATATATACACACACTAAGGAATTGGCCTTTGCTGGGGACATTCCATTTCTTAATACTTGGTAGCCATTGAGTAAATGACAGCTTCTGTTGTCCTAAGCTTCTAGGAAGAGTTAATGTACCTCTAAGAAATGATCAGTGTAACTTTCCAACCAGTAAAATCAAATCTCTTATATTCTTTCTAATGTCCTAGGAGTTTTTATATACATATATACATTCAACATACATAGTCCCTCGCACATATACCAGTACTATATATATTTTTTATAACATAGGGTTTTCTAGGATTGAGTAGTCTTAAACAACAGTATTTTATTATTTTAAGCACACCCACTGTGGAAACATTCTCGGGACTCACTGCTTCTGCTATTGGAACATTTGTTTTTTATTCTGAATATTTCAGCACATCTATTTACCTGGCACTATATTTAGTACCACAGTGCCAAGATGGCATATATAAAGATTCAATTGCAATTCCCATCTGATGTCCCTTCCCTCTCCTTTTTACCCCCTTTTTTATGTCCACACTCTGAATTCAGCACAAAGTTGGTGTGTTTAATTTAAAAAGAAGTAAAATGCTCCAGGAGACGCCTCAGACCACTGCAAATCACCTACTTTATAGAGGCAGTAAAATTGTGTATCGGATTAGAAGTGATGCTGATCTGAAATTTATGATAACTTTTAATGGCATTATAATTTTTTTCCCTGTGCGCTCCATAACTGCATCGTTTCAATGCACAGTGTGGTGAGATGAAATTTGTAAGGGAAGAACATTACCCAGGCAAGCCCAGGGAAGAAAAAAAAAAGCCAGTGGAATAATGTAACAGCCCCACACAGGTGGCTGAAAGCTATTCTTTCTGTGCACTATGTTGAGGCACAGACTCCAAAACAACCTTTTGAAATTAAAGGCAACCCAGGGTGCACAATGTGTTGATAAAACCAGAAAATGTGGTAGAAGTAACTTCTTAAGACATCTGGGGTTAAGTGGCTTCCATACACCACTGCACCATTTCCAGACCTCTTCACATCTCTCAGCTGAGAGGAGCACACTTGAGTATCCCAAAATAGTTTTCTGGAACAAACAGCTTTTCCCTAAGCTATGCCTGTTGTCTTGTTTTCCTTGGGACAGTTCAATACCTCACTGGTTCTAAGTGAGCATAAGGGGCAGTCATGGTATCACAGTCTGAAAAAAACTTGCCAAGTTCTGAGAATTCTGAAGCTAAGAAAATGATAGTGAAAGAGAGAAAGAAAGAATTCAATGACAGAGGAAGAAAGAAAAAGTAGAGAATACGGAGAACTTTTTAAAATTCCAACAGTAATGTTGATATTAAGTTCTAACTTGAAATATGAGAGAAAAACTTTCTGGAAAAGCCACCAGAGGTAAAGGAGAAGGCTACCACTCAATGCCAAATCCTCACTTCAGTGTTTTTCTTCAGGGGTAATCCAGCCTCTGCTTAATACTTCCAAGGCCAAGGGGCTCATCAACAAGAGGGAGTCAGTCATCAAAGGTCACCTAACTAATTCATTGCAAAACCTAAGTTAAAACCCTACATCCAATTCCCCATCATACACTCCTTCCATTGAACCATGATGCTTTTTCTTTGTGGATTATATAACACATGTGGCCCTTCCAAGCATCCATCTTCCTAAACTTGTCTAGGTGTTTGTTTCTCTTGTTGAGGCTGAAAATCTCTATAGCAAGCTCATGGGTCTGTCATCAAATCCAACTTTAGATTGTGTCCTTGGTCATTACTCATCAGTCCTTCAGTGGATTGGGGGAAAAATCCTTCTCTTCAATACCATCCATAATACACTCTTCACTGACCATGGTCCCTTTTCTTTTAAAAGAACAACAGGGAAGAAGAAAATTCTCCCTCTAGTCCCAAGATTTTCAACATCTTACCGAGAACTGCAATTCATTTTTTCTTCTTTTCTTCCCAAAATGTTTTCTTTTCTTTCCTGCTTCTAATTGGTGCTTCCCTTTATTCATAAATATTACATGTTCTGAGGAACTTCAAACACCAGCCCTAGCCAGAGCTGACCTCTGCTTCCTCTGGGTCTGAACTGTAACATTTCTATACCTTTATTTTAACATCAATTACAGATTTCCTTCTACTGAAATATTTGGTTGTACATCTTTTCGACCTTAAGCTCCTTGAAAGCAAAGTTGCTACCTTATTTACTTTTGTCTCCCCAGCAACCAACACACAGTGGTGGCTAAATTAATCTTCCTGACTGAAGGCATGCAAATCAGCAGAATCAGGAAGTGATAGGTGTTTTCAGAGTCTTGTAGGCTATTTAGATTATGATCTCAGAAGACAGCCCATCTCTGATTGAACCATATTGTCACTGTCCCCACCTCTTTCTCCAACCTGCAAGACACACCTCTTTCCTGGGGTAATATCTAGGTTCCTGTCATCCCCTATGCCTGCATGGCGTTTCATGTCTCTCTGGAGAGGTCCTATTAGAGTGGCAAAATTCACTCTTTGTGAAGAATTTTGCCTTGTGTAACTCTAATGATGCAGAACTTCTTTCTCCACTGTGCCATGTGTTACCAACATTAATGTCCATTTCCCTTTATCTTTACAGACTCTTTTTCTCTTTCTCTTTCAGTCTTATCTACCATCTCCTCTACAAATCTATCCTTCATCCTTTTAATATTCTACTAAAAGAGATGTCTGTAGCAGTAAGTCTAACTTGAACTTCTCACATATGTAACAGGTGATCAAAATATACTGAGACTGGCTTCATCCACTTGCCAACTGTGTGATCTTCAGTAAGGTCCTTAAATTCTCTGTGCCTCAGTTTCTTTTCTGTAAAGTGTCCTCTGGAAATACTGTGTGCATTAAAGAAAATGGAAGGTGCATGTAAAATGCTTAGGACAGTACCTGGTACATAATGATTGCCAAATAAATGTTCACTCTCATTTCTGTTATCACTCTAAACAGGAATGTATGTTTACCTATAACATTTTCTTAAGTAAACTTTAGATTTTATTCCAATTTTACCAGATTTTCTGCTGACTTCCCACCACCACCACCAGGACCAAATACAATCCAGGATATGGTATTACATTTAGTTGTTATGTCTCCTTAGGCCCCACCAATCTGTGAACAATTTCCTGTTTCTTATGACCTTGACACTTTGGAAGGGTAGTGGTCAGGTATTTTGTAGAATGTCTCTTGGGATTTGTATAAAACATTTCTCGTTAGGTAGGGATTATGAGATTTGGGGAAGAATGCCATAGAGATTAAGTGTCCTCTTAATCCCATCAGGAGGTACATGACCAACCTGATAGCACTAGAGATCACAACCATGACTGCTGGGTTAAGGTGTCTCCCTGGGTTTCTAAAACCAGCTTGGCTACAGAGCTTGTGTCCTGAGCAATTTCTCTGTAATGTATATCCCAGGATCTAAGTCTTCACCTTAGGAAGAGGTGTTCTCTAACCAGTTCATTGGTAGGAACTGAGCAAGCAGCATTTTCCTGACAGAAGTTCCTAGGCAACAGAGTCCTGGTAACAGGAAAGGAATGGGTTGACTCCTTGTATAGTACTGGTTTCCTGAAAATGTTGTCATGGAATTCATTCCTGACCCCCACCAAATTCTTACTGGGCCCAGAACTGCACTTTGGTTCATTTGTGAGAAACAAAAACAGTGAAAATCTGCTTCTAACATTACCACATGGAAGTCTAGAAATAGAGTTAAAAGAGACAGTAGAATGTGATTATATAATTTTTTTTCACATCAAAAACTTAATTTCCTTAAATTATAGAGAACTACTATAAATATTTAACAAAAAATGGGCAATAGATATGTTCATATAATTCATAGCAAAGGAATTATTAACGTGTTTTAAAATTTTGGAATGATGCTTAAGTTCCCAATAAGATAAATATAAATCAAAATTTCAATAATAACTTTCAAAAATTATTAGAGTAGTAAAGACAAGATGCTTGATTACAAATTGTGTTGGCAAAGATTTGGGAAAACATACACTTCCCATTGTTTATGGAAAAGTTAACTGGTACAACTATACTGCTCACAAAACTTAGGGGATATTTTATAGCTTCATATTCATTTTTGAAATATCCCCTAATTTTTGTGAGCAGTATATTATTGAAAGCAATTAGACATTATGTGTTGGTCAAATAAGTTTGTAAATGTGATATATATGTTTGCTCGCTTGTGACTTATATTGGGTGTGGGGGACAGGCTATAAGCAGGCCCGGTCGTTGTAGCCTAAGGATTGGTTTTAGGACTAAGCTTTTCCCCACACCCTTGACTGATTGTATGATCTGGGTGGTGCACTCTCATGAGGAATCCAATTATGCCTTGGATAAGTGACTTTGTATCAGAGACTTCCTTGTTTGTATATTGGATTAAGGGATTTTGGTTTTCTACACTATAAAGTGGGACAGACCAGGAGCTTGGACACACAGTTCCTGCTATCACAATTGCAGGGGCTTCCCTGATCCCTTGCCCTTCATGGGAAGAGCTGGTTTTCTGCTTTTCCCTTGTCTTCTTTTGTGGTTTGCCTGTCTTGATGAGACACCAATAAATAGGATGGCCCCCCGTCCTCTGACTCCGCCATTTCTTTATCGTCTGCCTGAATCCAATGGGAACCTGCATGTGAATGGCCATGATGGAGGCTCCTGGCCTTACATTATGTGTCAAAAAAAGATATACAACTTTTTCCATTTATATTTTTGGAATATTTTTATTTTTTATTAAATTTATTGGGGTGACATTGGTGAAGAGAATCATCTAGGTTTCAAGTATACATTTTTATGATACATGACCTGTTTATTGCATTGTGTGCCCACAACCCAAGGTCAAATCATCTTCTATCACCATATAATTGGCCTCCTTTACTCTTTACTACCCCCCACAGTAACCACCATACTGTTGTCTGGGTCTGTGACTTTCAGTTTTATATCCCACATTGAGTGAAATCATATGGTTCTAAGCTTTTTCTGGCTGACTTACTTCAATTAGCATAATATTCTCAAGGCCCATCCATGTTCTTGCAAATGGCAGTATTTCATCATTTCTTATGGCTGAGTAGTATTCCATTGTAGATATGCACCATATCTTCTTTACAAAATTCTCTATCAAAGACACTTTGGTTGTCTCCATGTCTAGGCCACCATGAACAATGCTGCAGTGAACATAGGGGTGCATATATCTTTGCAAATAAATGTTTTGTTTTTGAGACTTTTTTTTTAAACTCTCCTTCTTGTCCACATGTCTTCTGTCATCTCCTAAATGCTGAGACAGCCCTTCCCAACAAAAAAGTGTCCTTCTGAGTGTGCTCAAGAGGGAAAGCAAGGTCACACAAGGAAGAGATGGTCATGTCTTGATCAGAGATCCTTTCTATGTCCAGCTTCCACTACACCTCTGGAGGCTCTGGGCCTAAGCAGAGCTGACCTGCCAGAGGGCTCAGCATTTCTTTCAAGTAACATGCTACCCCAATGCTGAAAACTTCAGTGTCCATCCTTGATGGTCTCCTCCAGAGACTTAGGTTAATGATGAGCTGGCACTTTGGGTTTACTCTGAATCAGTCCTCTTAACCTAATTATGTGCTGAGGGGGAAATCCAATGTATTTTATCAAGTCTTGCTAGTATTTTCCTTGTCTAATTCCATTAGTCTCATTGATACAAAGGGTTCCTAAAGCAATTAAAGCAAGTGCTCTCCCCTGAGGGCTCTGGGATGAATATCACTTCCCCACCCTTTCCCAGAACCAAGCTATTCTTGGTGGATGGCTTGGGTAGGGCTGTGAAGAGGACCCCTGTACCCACAGAGTGGGATCTGACTTCACTTCAATTAACAATGTTCAGAAACTAAAGTATCTCAGCTGAGAGATGTGGAGGGAGGGGTGTTGTGTTCTTGGTGAGGTTTTTCTTCACAATTCTTTCTCCCATATGTTAATTTCACAGGCTATATACATTTCATTCAGTCTTCTAACTCTCTACACTCACCTAGAACTCCGATGACCCACAAAATGGCTTCAAAGTCATTGGACCATTATGGAAGTCTCTGGTAGCCCATTAGAAATGTCAGTGCATACCCACCAAGCAGCAAGATCCAAATATGCTGAGGCTTAACTTCATTACAGTGTTTCCACGACGCAGGGTCAAACTTATCTTACCACAGCCTCCCTTCCTCTCACCAATCGCTGAGAAACCATTTTCTTTCTAATTAATTTCGTCTAGATGAAACCTGAACAAATGTCAGTGCAACAAATTAAGACTTATTGATTATTGGCTTTTTAAAAATAGTTAATGGTTCTGTCCAAAGATAGAATATTTTAGGGATATCAGCAAGACATTTTAGCCTAGGCTGATTTGGAGTTGTTGTTGTCTTTTTAACCATGAAAATAATGTTGTAAGCATTAATGTGTATAGCCTCATCACTCATTTTCACCTGAAACTTTATTCCTTTTTTTTCTTAATAATCACAAAATATAAATAGCAAAACAAATAAACAAACAAAAAAACCCACTGCATCTTAAAATTTGTTAAAAGAATCAGTATTACTCGGGCATTTGAGGTTTGTATATGGCGCTCTGGAAGTTGTCCACCCTTGTTCCTCCTTGTTTCTTCCCTTAAATGGTGATAGAATGTTGAATTTGTTCACCATGATTGTTGATAGCAAAAAGGAAAAAATATTAAAATGAAATTAAATGTAAGACCCTTTAAGAAACTTGCTTGGTTGGTTGGTTTTAGGGCTCATGCCGGCAAAAGAGTGAATGCCTTGACCTTAGGCCATGGGTTTCTGGAGCACTGTCAACTGACTACTAACCCTTACTGAATCCTACTGTGTTCTAGAATAAAGGTCAGAGGAGCATGCTAGCACCTTAACTGCTACCCTCAAGAGAATACAATTTAATTCAGAACGTCTACATGCACATTAAAAACTGTGATCTAGAAAGCTTCCTGTACTATACATGTGGTAGAATTCAAATCCAGTACCCCATTTGGTTTATAAGTTCTTGTAGTATCACAGCAAGGAATCCCCCCATTTCCCAGCTGATTTCTGGGAGAAAAACAGGGGCAAAGAGAAATAAATTATATCAAAGATAACATTGACAGCAGAAACTAAAATCAATCTTCTAGTTTTAAAGTACTTAAACGAAACCTTTTCTCATCGAGAGCTATTATTTTACCAATGAAGCATATCCATGGCCTACAAATAAGATTTCCTAAAAAGAGTAGAAATCAGGTTTATAATCTACCCAGGCAAATTGGTTCAGAAAAGAGATTTATAGCGTATCTTTTACTTTCTTCCATCCTACTCAAATGGTTCAATTTGTCGGGAAATATCTGAGTAGAATTGCTTTTTATATTCATTTTGAAAGTGTAAGCTTTTGGTCTTCATCTATCAGGGCAAGAATAACTAGGGCAGATATTTATGGAAAGTTCAGAGATATCATTTAGTCCAACCCATCATTTTATAGAAAATAATTAAATCCCAGAGAAGTTGTTACTTGTACATGGTCACATAACTTCAAAGAGTATGTGTAAGTGTATTTGTGTAGGATGTATATGTATGAAAATTTGTTATTGTGTTATTTTAATGATTTGGTATCATTTTGTCCACTACTATATATCAATTAAAGAGAAGCATGGATTTTGGGAAAAGGTGCCCTGCCAGGTTATGCCAATGGCCAGAGAACCAGCAAATTCAACATAGGAAGAGAGCTGAGGAGATCTGATCCTATTCAGCCTCACCTAAGAAGACCAAAGACTATGAGATCCATAGAGAGACATGCCTCATATCCTGAAACAGAGAAGCCATATTATCTATTGGGCTAAATGAAAGAATAACACCTAGGGAGCCCCTCATGGAGGTCTTTCATGTTAAAGAAAACTTTAGAAATGAAGACATGAGGACAGCAGTATAGAATCTGATGGCTACATAACTTAAAAGGGAATTGGACCAGTTGACCTTGAAGTCTCAGGCAGCTCTAGAGAACTTGATTGTATGATTTATTTTTATATTTATATTTATGTTCTGTCTACAACCCCATAAGCTCTGGGATTGCTTTAATGAATAAATGATAAGTTTAAAAATGATAATGGTGTCATCAGGAACAGAAACCAGTGCTGGTTTATGACTAGGTCTTAATATATGCCACAGAATTGGACACAAACAACAGTTCTCTTACTATGATTTGTCATAGCCTGCAAATGTGGGAGCCTCAGCCTTCACCCCAGGCAAAGCAAGCTTCATTAGTTGTGCTGAGTCAGGACAGCAAAATCTCTTGTTTACATTCTTATGTGTCTCCTTCTGGAGACTGTCTGCACCATACAAATTGCATGTCTTTTTAGTCAGTGTATAGTAGGTGCAAGGATGAAATTACTGGCACAAGAAAGGTAATTAATGTCAAATATCCTGATGAAACTTTCACTATAATTTCTCTAAAATATTTAAAAATAAAACCAGGTTCAAATTCACCTGCTAGAGGTGAATGAGCACTAACAAAAAGACAATAGATTTTCTTTTTTTTTATTTTACTGAAATGAGAAGTGGGGAGGCAGTGATACAGATTCCCGCATGCGCCCGACTGAGATCCACCTGGCAAGCCTACTAGGGGGTGATGCTCTGCCCATCTGGGGCATTGTTCCATTGCAACCAGAGCCATTCTAGCACCTGAGGTAGAGGCCAGGTGATCCTCAGCACCCAGTCCAATTTTGCTCCAGTGGAGCCTTGGCTGAGGGAAGGGAAGAGTGAGATAGGGAAAAAGGAGAGGGGGAAGAGTAGAGAAGCAGATGGATGCTTCTCCTGTGTGCCTTGGCCTGGAATTGAACCCAAGACTTCCACATGCTGGGCCGACGCTCTACTACTGAGCCAACAGGCCAGGGTGACAATAAATTTTCCATAAATAAAAATTCACAATAGTTGCACCAACATGTTGACTGGTTATAATGAACCCTATTTGTCAGAAAAGGTATTTGCCATCAACTTCATTCCCTGAGCCAATAATTTTATTCCTGCACCCACTGTACCCTTGCTAAAAAAACATACAATTTGTATAACAAAGACAACCTCTAAAAGGAAACAAGAATGTGAACAAGAGATTTGGCCATTCTGATCCAACACAGTTAATCAATGGCACTAACTAGATATGATTCATAAGAATAATGATAGAGAAAGGTGTTTTCTGGTGTTTAGTTTTCTAAATTGTAACTAATAGATACTAATAGATAACATCAAGACATGTAAGCAGGAAAGGGAGATTTACTAATTAAACTCAACACTACTGTGATTTTTTTATTTGAAAAAAATGAAAGAATACAAACTGTGTAAGGGATCTCAAAGATGAGGTACTGATGGTACCTCATGAGGCTTCTCGAAGTGATAGATTGATATCTTATAAATTGTAAATTTTTTCAATTAAAATTTATTAAAGTAACATTGGTTAATAAGATCATATAGGTTTCAAGTTTACATTTCTATGATACGTGATCTGTATATTTCATTATACACCCATCCAAATGCTTTTTTAAAAAAGACTAACCCTTCTTCCCTTTTATTATTATTTTTACTTTATTTATTGATTGATTTGTTAGAGAAAGAAAAACATCAATTTGTTGTTCCACTTGTTTATGTATTCACTGGTTGATTCTTGTATGTGCCCTGACTGGGAATTGAACCTGCAATCTTGGCATATCTGAACAACACTGATTAAGTTTTTAATAGGCCAGTGGCAATTGTTTATCACCAGTATGAATAATTTAGGTATTTGTGCTGAATTGAACCAGAAATCCCCTCAATGGGAGCAAGTCAAATAAGCGAAGTATGTATTTTGTATAGTTTTTTGCTCTTCTTTATCATCTGCCAATAAACACTAAGAGTGTTCTGCATGAGGCTAACATCAAACAATACATGCTGATAGGATTTGAGAATAGGATGTACACAGAGAAGTCAGAGAATGGTAGAGCCAGGCAAAACTTACATAAGACTGCAAATTAAACTCTCATTAAATTATGTTGGATTGTTCATCACTCTAGATCAAGGGTCCCCAAAATTTTTACACAAGGGACCAGTACACTGTCCCTTAGACTGTTGGAGGGCCGTCACATAGAGTACTCCTCTCACTGACCACCAATGAAAGAGGTGCCCCTTCCGTAAGTGCGGAGGGGGCTGGATAAATGGCCTCAGGGGGACATGCGGCCGGGCTGTAGTTTGGGGACACCTGCTAGTCTGGATCAATGTTCCTCCCATTGGTAAGGAAGGGCATCTGAGAGCTGAATGAGCCTTCTATGGGCCAATCACTTGGATTCCCAAAGCTGTGTAGCAGACCTCATGCCAATTACAAGGGTCAATAGCAGCTGCAGAAGAACACAGAGTGAGAGGAGCTACCCCCATCAGCCATCAGTTCCTGGAGTAGAACTTACCCCTTTATTCACAATTGTCATTGTATCCACAATGCTCATTCCATGAGAGATTTCAGTATATTATTTATCAGGGTTTTGTTTTGGGGTGGGGAGGAGTACAGTTTGTTTTTTGGTAATCTGTCCTTTCATAAAACAATAGTAAGTGAATCAGAATTCTAATTCAGTGATAGAACAGAGAGAATGAAACTCAACTTGACTTAAGCAAGAAGGGAATTTATTGACCTGATCACTGAAAATTTTGAGTTTAAATATGGTTTATTTCTGTGGCTCAAACTGGAATATTTTTCTCTCTCACCATTTCCTGGCTCTGTAATTGGGTTCCATTTTCAGAATGGCTTTTCCTTGTGGTAGCAAGATATTTAGTAAAGCTTTAACCTTACCATCTTTAGGGTTCAAGTTAAGTGGAAAAAACAGCAGGTTCAACAAAGGTCTCATTGGCTCAGGCTGGGTCATGTGCCATCCCTGAACTAATCACAGTGGCTAAGAAAAGGCAATGTTCTGATTGGCTGAGGCTGGGCCATAGGTCTACCAGACTTAGAGTGGGATTAGTGCTAACACCATATAAACTGTGTTAGAGAAGAGCACAAGATGGTTTCCTACAGAAAAATCCAGATACTGTTACTAGAAGAAGGATAAAGGGATATCAAGCTGTAAAAATATGGACATCCTTTATATCAAGTCTTATCTACTAGAGTCTAGGCTCACTAGGGAAAGAGACCATGTCTTATATTTCTCTGGGACACCCACAATACCTAGTGTAGAAATAACAGGTATTCAATAGATTGTATGTTTAGTTAATTATTGATTAATTTAGTCCAATTGGGAAATCTAACATTAGAAATCATTCTGGCTTTTACTCAGACCCTTCCAGTGTTTGACAATGGCTAACCTTCACTCCAGAAAACTAGCGTTTTTAATGCTGTCTTCATTTGTGGAACTATCTTTTATTTAATAAATGAACTATGCTGTTACTGCACTATGAAATATTAGTAATAATAACAATCTTTAGTGAAGGCTTTCCAGATAATATCTCAAGTAAACTTCATGACAATCCAGTGAAAAAAAACGTAAACGTAATTATTATCCCTGTTAATAGATACAGAAAATGAGGCTCGGGGAAAATCAAATGACTTGCTCAAATTAACACAGGTGATAAATTGTAGAGCAAAGATTTGAACCCAAGTCAGTCTTCCCACTATGTATGCTTGGTCAAATCAAATCACCTTGCAAAGCCCATTCTAGGTGCTACCACATTCCAGAACCACTCCAGCTAGAATCAGTCAACCTTTTCACACCATTTGTATTTCTCTTACAGCCCTTATTTTGTTCTGACTTGAGCAATTGTTTAAATACCCATCTCTCCCACTCAATTCTGACATTCTCAATGTCCCTGGGAATAGCAGACAGCAGCATGCAGAAGACAGAATGATAGGGGGGAAAAATAGCAAGATGGGCTGGGAGGAGGATGGGCATTTTCTAGACCACTTGCTGCCACAGCACTGGGGCCTCTCGCTTCTGTTAAGGCAGAGGCAGGATCTGGTCTCAAACGGGACTTCCCAGAGGAGCTCTCCACTGACAAACCAATCTTCTAAAATGGGCCTTGCATCGTGTCATTCCCCTACTCAAATCCTTCAGATAAAACTTATGAACAAAAAGGCTGGCTGTAGTTTGTCAATTTGATTTTTTTAAATACTGAATTAAAATACTATTTATCTTGATAACTAAGTTTTTGTCACCCACTTAGATGTTGCACCTGCAGACGCCTCCCTTTCCTCACCCTAGTCCTGCAGAGCAAAACCTGATATTCAAGGCCTCCAGAAATGACTTTCATTTACCTTTCTGAATTGGTTTTCACTCTCCATTCCAACAAAGTAACCATCTCACTGTTGCTCTTTTCTCCTTTCTCTTGCCTCTGTGCAATGGTTTGCCAACATAGAAAGCTTTGTCTCACCCCTTGCTTCAAAGGTTATCTCCTAAACCTTTTACTGGCTCCCTCTCCTTGGGCGAGATCCCACACTGACTGTGCTATAGACCAGCCTGAACTCACTAACTGTACAACTTTAAACTACACAAAGCCATAAGCTGTCTTAAAATCACACTGTTACTTCCATTCTCTATCCACCCCTCCTCCCCATACTTACTATTGAGCCACCAAGTTAATGTTCAGTGAATCAGTTCCCATGTTTCACGTTACAACAAACTTCAATTTATTCCCACCTGACAGCCAGCTTACCTCTTGGCCATGGCTCACGGCCTGGAAGGTCCTCTTCTGGACATCACATGGAAGCTCCAGAGAAGACAGGAAATGGGCTTGTGAGCTGGTCCAACCAGGGGGCCACCGTCTCAGAACCTGGGACCTGGAGCTCAGGGCCTCACAGACAGTGACACAGCAGTTATGAGAGTATAAATCATTCTGTGCTTGCCTTTCACATAAGCTGGAGTCTTAGAGACTACCGACCCTCAAGAGAGCTCAGATGGTTCTGGTTTCAGCTCAAAATAGAGAAAGAAACTTCTCAGAGATCTGGCTTTCTCAGAATGAAAAAAAAAAAACATTTTTTTAAATTTTCTTTTCTTCTTTTCCAAGTGAGAGGAAGGTAGATAATAAGACAGACTCCCACATGCACCCCAACCAGAATTCACCCAGCAACCCCATCTGGGGCCAATGCCTTGCCCATCTGTGGCCATGCTCATAACAGAGCTATTTTTAGTGCCTGAGGTGGAAGCTCCACATAGCAATCCTCAGCGCCCTGGGGCCAATGCACTCGAACCAATCGAGCTATGGCTGCAAGAGGAAAAGAGAGAGAGAGAGAGAAGAAGGAGAGGAGTGGAGAAGCAAATGGTAACTTCTCCTGTGTGCCCTGATTGAGAATTGAACCCAGGACATCCACACATCAGGCCAATGCTCTACCACTGAGCTGACCAGCCAGGGCCAAAATATATTTTTAATAAATAAATATTTGGGCCTAGCAAGAATTATCCTTTACATATAAATGGCTAAGATTGTTTATTTTAAATATGATCAAAACTAAAAACAGATTTTTTTTTTTGCACAGAATTAATGGTTACCAAGTTTAGTTCCATTTATTTGTTCCCTTGATGAATATTTATTTATTGCCTACCATGGACTAAATGCTAGAGACAGAGTGATAACCAAGACAGACATGACTCCTGGCCTCTCGGGGTTTTCCCCACACATTTTTAAATGAGAATTTTTACAAATTACTTTGGAGTTCTTTAAATCAACAAGGTATTATTAGGCTCATAATAAATGCCTAGTCTAAATGCATAGGATACATTGGTGAATAAAACCAATGTATTGGGGAGCTCATAGTCTAGCTGGGTGCAATAGATAATAAACATAATAAATAGGTACTTTATAAACTATATTAGAAGAAAGAAAGAGTAAAGCAAGATGGCAGTGTGTCTGGAGCTTTTGAGGACACCCCAGGAAGGCAGGGTGGCTGGAGTGTAGTGAGTGAGAGAGGAAGGACATAAGGTGAAAGATGGAATTAGGCAGATTGTGTAGCCATGTGGACCAGTGAAAGAACTTTGGCCTTTACTCCAGGTGAAAAAGGGAGCTGCTAGGGGTTTGAGCAGAAGGATGATATGATGTGACTTTACTTTAAAGTCATCCCACTGCCTGCTATTCTTTGTATAGACTGGAAAGACGGGAGGAACAAGAGTATAAGTAAGGAGCCAGTTAAAGAAAATACTGCAGGATCAAAACTAGAGAAGTAGTGGCTTGGATCAGTAGGCTAGCAATAGACACACTAACAATGTGTGTCTATTCTAGATTTGTTTTCTCCCATATTGAGGATAGACATAGTCTTATGTCCATGGTGGGAAATCAGATGAGATTAACCTTATAAAGAATTTATAACAGTGCCTAGCACATAGTAATTGCTTTAAAGAGTGACGTCACGGAAATGGCGCCGTGAACAGCGCGTCCGACAGATCTCCCCAAAATCACAACAAATTTATCAACTAGAAACAGGAAAATTTATCTTCGGAGCAAACTGAAAGCAATAGGACTGTTATCACTCGAATCTGAAAGACGAGGGTGTGGAGGAAGCTACCCCAGGGACGTTCACTCAAGCCGCGAAAAAGTGCGCCTGGGGTAAGTCATCCCGCACTCGGAAGCAGCCGCTACCGCTGCCGCTGCCGCCGCCAGCCCGGGTCGGTTGCAGAACGAGCGGCGAGCAGCTGCTGGCGCGCTCCCGGTCTGGTTGCAGACCGAGCATTGCAGACCGAGCACCGCTAACGTTCCCAGCGGCCCGCGCACGGGGAGCGGGAGAGGCCCCAGGGCGGTATTCCCTACTTGGGAGATTCTCTCCGCGGGCGGGGCACCTCACCCAGCCATTCAAGCTAACAATCAAGCGTTGGGGGAGGGGCGCGCGCAGGCAGCCTGAAATACCTTCGGGAGCACAGCTGCGACCCAATTACTAAAATTAACTTAACCCGTGAAATCTGCGCACCCTCGGTTCTAATTGATAAGATCTCTCTCAGTTCACCGACCCAAGACAAGAGGCTTGATATTTTTTGGTGCCTCTCGCTAAAGGGGCGGGGGCAACTTCTGATTGATAGAGCCTCCATATTCAGGGATAAACGCTAACAAGAAGGACTTGGCAGATAATAAGATCTATAGCACACTAGTCGCAAGCAGAGACTAGTGCCTTTTCTTACCGGCCAAAACAGGCTACAAAGTGTGGAAAGCCTGGGTTGAGAGGTCCAACGGAATGCTAGGCGCTGAACAATCACCTTGACAACAATTGACTCCCACCCCCGCCTGATTACACTGGAGGCCCTGACTGTCAGAGCCCTTCCCAGAGCCTTGCACTGAGTGGGGATAGAGTGGGGATTTCCCAGCTCTTTGAGCCTCTTATTCCCCAGACAGAAGCAGTGGCAGCCTTGTGGCTGGATCGCCAGGCTGCTGGTTCGGGAAGGGAGGGCTGGGAGAGAGAATCCACGAAGGCGAACTCTCTCGTCGGTAGACCCTGCAGACGCCGGCAGGCTTTGACTACCAGCAAGACTAAAGCCAATTGTGTGACATTGCCGTAGAACCCCATCAATTGCAAGTCCCTGCCTGGGTGTGGCGCAGGGGCAGGGCCTGGGGTGCAGAGTCGCCGACCGGGAAGAGGGAGAGAGGAGAAGGAGGAAGAGGTTGACATCTCAAAATCAGGAAAAATCCACAGACTTTGCAGCTTGTTCCACTGTTTGTTTGTTTTTTTTTTGTTTTTTTTTTTTTGTTTTTGTTTTGTTTTGTTTTTGTTTTTGTTTTTGTTTTTTTGTTGTTGTTGTTGTTGTTGTTGTTTGCTCCTTCTATCTTATTGCCTTTATTTCCTCCACCTCAGTCCTTCTATTCTCTGCCCATCTTATGCTTCCCTTTTCTTGAACTACACTACCCATAAGTGTTACATTTTATTTCTCTTCTTCATCCTCACCCTCCTTTGGGGTTATACTCCAGGACACTTAATTCTCACTCTCTCCTCTTTTGTTTTTTTTTTTTTTTGCCTTATTTTGTTTTTTTCTCTTCCTTTTTTATTTCTTCCTTCGTTTTTCTCTTTTTCTTATTTTTTCCTTTCTATTTGTTTTTTCTTTTCTCGTTTTACTTTCCTCCCATTTAATCCTCAATCACAAACAAATTAGTTAATTTGGGACTCAAGGTTTTTTTTGGCTTTGTTTTTCTTTTTCGGTTTTGTTTTTGTTTTTTTCTGGTTGGTTTGTTTTTGTGGCATTTTGGGTCCTCCCAACCCAAGGTCTCCATTGTATTTGGTCTTTGCTCCACTTAATACAACGTATTTTTACTTATTATTTTTATTTTTTCTTCTTGATTATTCCTTTTTTTGTCCTTTTTTCTGGTTCCCTCTTGTCCCTCTCATTATATCTCTTGGTTGACCGTCACCCGCAGGCAGATCAACTTATGCTTGTCTAAGATTTTCTTTTTTTTTTTTTTTTTTTTTTATTTTTTATTTATTTTTTTTTTTTTGCCCCCTTGAACTCTACACCGCAAACCAGGCCCTCCATTATAGGCACGATATTTCCCTGAGGAGGGGAGAGGAGGGAAGGAGAACAAAGAAAAAAAAAGGGGGAAATAATAAATTATTACTGCTTTTTTTTTGTGGGGTGTTTTACTCTTTGTTTTTTGGGGTTTTTTTTGTTTTTGTTTTTGGTTTTTTTTTGTTTTTTTGTTTTTTTGTTTTTTTGTTTTTTACTTTTTACTCTTTATTAATTCTAATTAGTGCTATCAACAAGACCACCCTCAGATGCCAATAAGAAAGAGGAAATCGAATATTATGGATACAAAAGAAAGAGAGGTAACACAAATAGATGTGGAAAAATCTATGGAGAAAAGACTTAACATATTGGAAGCCTTGGAGCTAAATGACAGAGAATTTAAAATAGAAATCTTAAAAATACTCAGAGATATACAAGAAAACACAGAAAGGCAATATAGGGAGATCAGAAAACAACTCAATGAACACAAAGAATATATTACCAAGGAAATTGAAACTATAAAAACAAATCAAACAGAAATGAAAAACTCAATTCACGAGCTGAAAAACGAGGTAACAAGCTTAGCTAGCAGAACAACCCAGATTGAAGATAGGATTAGTGAAATAGAAGACAAACAACTTGAGGCACAACAGAGAGAAGAAGAAAGAGACTCAAAAATAATAAAAAACGAGAAAGCCCTACAGGAATTATCTGACTCCATCAGAAAGAATAACATAAGAATAATAGGTATATCAGAGGGAGAAGAGAAAGAAAATGGAATGGAGAATATACTCAAACAAATAATAGACGAGAACTTCCCAAGCCTGTGGAAAGAACTAAAGCCTCAAATTCAAGAAGCAAACAGAACACCGAGTTTTCTTAACCCCAACAAACCCACTCCAAGGCACATCATAATAAAGATGACACAAACCAATGACAAAGAAAAAATTCTCAAGGCAGCCAGGGAAAAGAAGAGTACAACATATAAAGGAAGGCCTATTAGATTATCATCAGATTTCTCAGCAGAAACTCTACAAGCTAGAAGAGAGTGGACCCCAATATTTAAAGCCCTGAAAGAGAGGAACTTTCAGCCAAGAATACTATATCCATCAAAGCTATCCTTCAAGTATGAAGGAGATATAAAAACATTCACAAATACAGAAAAGATGAGAGAATTTGTCACCAGAAAGCCCCCACTCCAGGAAATACTAAAGGGGGTTTTCCAACCAGATTCAAAGAACAAAAGAAAACAACACCACAAGTAACAGCTCCACCAAGAACACAATAAAACCAAACTTAAACTGTAACAACAAAGGGAAAAAAAGGGGGGAGAGAATGGAGATTAACAGTAGCAAAGGACGATGAAGTGCAGAAATACTTATAAGATAGGGTACTACAATGAATATGGTAGGTACCCTTTTCATTACTTAATGGTAACCACCCTAGAAAAAACCACCACAAAAACACATGACTTAAAAAAGGTAGCAACAGAGGAAAGAAGTATGGAACACAAACAAACAGAAACAAATGATAGAAAAACAAAAGAGAAGAATCAAACTAGATACAAAACTAACAGAAAGCAATTTATAAAATGGCAGTAGGGAACCCACAAGTGTCAATAATTACACTAAATGTAAATGGATTAAACTTACCAATAAAAAGACACAGAGTAGCAGAATGGATTAAAAAAGAAAATCCAACTATATGCTGCCTACAAGAAACACATCTAAGCAACAAGGATAAAAACAAATTCAAAGTGAAAGGCTGGAAAACAATACTCCAAGCAAACAACACCCAAAAAAAAGCAGGTGTAGCAATACTCATATCTGATAATGCTGACTACAAGACAGAAAAAGTACTCAAAGACAAAAATGGTCACTTCATAATGATTAAGGGGACACTGAATCAAGAAGACATAACAATCCTTAATATATATGCACCAAACCAAGGAGCACCAAAATATATAAGACAGCTACTTATTGACCTTAAAACAAAAACTAACAAAAATACAATCATACTTGGAGACCTCAATACTCCGCTGACGGCTCTAGATCGGTCATCCAAACAGAGAATCAATAAAGATATAGTGGCCTTGAACGAAATACTAGAACACCTGGATATGATAGACATCTACAGGACACTTCATCCCAAAGCGACAGAGTATACATTTTTCTCTAGTGTACATGGAACATTCTCAAGAATTGACCATATGTTGGGCCACAAAGATAATATCAGCAAATTTAGAAAAATTGAAATTGTACCAAGCATATTTTCTGATCATAAAGCCTTGAAACTAGAATTCAACTGTAAAAAAGAGGGGGAAAAACCCACAAAAATGTGGAAACTAAACAACATACTTCTAAAAAATGAATGGGTCAAAGAAGAAATAAGCGCAGAGATCAAAAGATACATACAGACAAATGAAAATGAAAATACGACATATCAGAATCTCTGGGATGCAGCAAAAGCAGTAATAAGAGGAAAGTTCATATCACTTCAGGCCTATATGAACAAACAAGAGAGAGCCGAAATAAACCACTTAACTTCACACCTTAAGGAACTAGAAAAAGAAGAACAAAGACAACCCAAAACCAGCCGAAGAAAGGAGATAATAAAAATCAGAGCAGAAATAAATGAAATAGAGAACAGAAAAACTATAGAAAAAATCAATAAAACAAGGAGCTGGTTCTTTGAAAAGATCAACAAAATTGACAAACCCTTAGCAAGACTCACCAAAGAAAAAAGGCACAGGACTCAAATAAATAAAATCCAAAATGAAAGAGGAGAGATCACCACAGACATCATAGATATACAAAGAATTATTGTAGAATACTATGAAAAATTATATGCCACCAAATACAACAATTTAGAAGAAATGGATAAATTCCTAGAACAATACAACCTTCCTAGACTGAGTCATGAAGAAGCAGAAAGCCTAAACAGACCAATCAGCAGGGAGGAAATAGAAAAAACTATTAAAAACCTCCCCAAAAATAAAAGTCCAGGCCCAGACGGTTATACTAGTGAATTCTATCAAACATTCAAAGAAGACTTGGTTCCTATTCTACTCAAAGTCTTCCAAAAAATTGAAGAAGAAGCAATACTTCCAAACACATTTTATGAGGCCAACATAACCCTCATACCAAAACCTGGCAAGGATGGCACAAAGAAAGAAAACTACAGACCAATATCTCTAATGAATACAGATGCTAAAATTCTAAACAAAATACTGGCAAACCGAATACAACAACATATTAAAAAAATAATACATCATGATCAAGTGGGATTCATCCCAGAATCTCAAGGATGGTTCAACATACGCAAAACGGTTAATGTAATACACCATATCAACAAAACAAAGAACAAAAACCACATGATCTTATCAATAGATGCAGAAAAGGCTTTTGATAAAATACAACACAATTTTATGTTTAAGACTCTCAACAAAATGGGTATAGAAGGAAAATATCTCAACATGATAAAGGCCATATATGATAAACCATCAGCCAACATCATTTTAAACGGCAAAAAACTGAGGACTTTCTACCTTAAATCAGGAACAAGACAGGGTTGTCCACTCTCTCCACTCTTATTTAACGTGGTGCTAGAAGTTCTGGCCAGAGCAATCAGACAAGACAAAGAAATAAAAGGCATCCATATTGGAAAAGAAGAAGTAAAGGTATCACTTTTTGCTGATGATATGATCCTATACATCGAAAACCCGAAGGACTCCACAAAAAGATTATTAGAAACAATAAACCAATACAGTAAGGTCGCAGGATACAAAATTAACATACAGAAGTCCATAGCCTTTCTCTATGCCAACAATGAAATATTAGAAAACGAACTCAAAAAAATAATCCCCTTCACGATTGCAACAAAAAAAATAAAATACCTAGGAATAAACATAACAAAAAATGTAAAGGACCTATATAATGAAAATTACAAAGCATTGTTAAGGGAAATCGAAAAAGATACAATGAGATGGAAAAATATTCCTTGTTCTTGGATAGGAAGAATAAATATAATCAAAATGGCCATATTACCCAAAGCAATATACAAATTTAATGCAATTCCCATCAAAATCCCTATGAGATTTTTTAAAGAAATGGAACAAAAAATCATCAGATTTATATGGAACTATAAAAAACCCCGAATAGCCAAAACAATCCTAAGGAAAAAGAATGAAGCTGGGGGCATTACAATACCTGACTTTAAACTATATTATAGGGCCACAATAATCAAAACAGCATGGTATTGGCAGAAAAATAGACACTCAGACCAATGGAACAGAATAGAAAGCCCAGAAATAAAACCACATATATATGGTCAAATAATCTTTGATAAAGGGGCCAACAACACACAATGGAGAAAAGAAAGCCTCTTCAACAAATGGTGTTGGGAAAACTGGAAAGCCACATGCAAAAGAATGAAACTCGACTACAGCCTGTCCCCGTGTACTAAAATTAATTCAAAATGGATCAAAGACCTAAATATAAGACCTGAAACAATAAAGTACATAGAAGAAGACATAGGTACTAAACTCATGGACCTGGGTTTTAAAGAACATTTTATGAACTTGACTCCAATGGCAAGAGAAGTGAAGGCAAAGATAAATGAATGGGACTACATCAGAATAAAAAGTTTTTGCTCAGCAAGAGAAACTGATATCAAAATAAACAGACAGCCAACTAAATGGGAAATGATATTTTCAAACAACAGCTCAGATAAGGGCCTAATTTCCAAAATTTACAAAGAACTCATAAAACTCAACAACAAACAAACAAACAATCCAATAAAAAAATGGGAAGAAGACATGAATAGACACTTCTCCCAGGAAGAGATACAAATGGCCAACAGATATATGAAAAAATGCTCAGCTTCATTAGTTATTAGAGAAATGCAAATCAAAACTACAATGAGATACCACCTCACCCCTGTTAGATTAGCTATGATCAACAAGACGGGTAATAGCAAATGTTGGAGAGGCTGTGGAGAAAAAGGAACCCTCATTCACTGTTGGTGGGACTGTAAAGTAGTACAACCATTATGGAGGAAAGTATGGTGGTTCCTCAAAAAACTGCAAATAGAATTACCTTATGACCCAGCAATCCCTCTACTGGGTATATACCCCAAAACCTCAGAAACATTGATACGTGAAGACACATGTAGCCCCATGTTCATTGCAGCACTGTTCACAGTGGCCAAGACATGGAAACAACCAAAAAGCCCTTCAATAGAAGACTGGATAAAGAAGATGTGGCACATATACACTATGGAATACTACTCAGCCATAAGAAACGATGACATCAGATCATTTACAGCAAAATGGTGGGATCTTGATAACATTATAAGGAGTGAAATAAGTAAATCAGAAAAAAACAAGAACTACATGATTCCATACATTGGTGGAACATAAAAATGAGACTAAGAGACATGGACAAGAGTGTGGTAGTTACCAGGGGTGGGGGGAGGGGGGGCAGGGGGAGGGTTGGGGGGAGGGGGAGGGGCACAGAGAACTAGATGGAGGGTGGCGAAGGACAATCTGACTTTGGGCGAGGGGTATGCAACATAGTTTAATGACAAGATAACCTGGACATGTTTTCTTTGAATATATGTACCCTGATTTATTAATGTCATCCCATTACCATTAATAAAAATTTATTTAAATGAAAAAAAAAAAAAAAAAAAAAAATTGCTTTAAAAATGATAATAACTATGATTATTATCCATAGATCATTTGTCAATGGGAGGTCCTCTGAAGTCCTAGAAGTGAAAATAATACTCTCACATGCTAACAGAAAGTTTTGAAAATGGGATTTGGGGCCCTGTCCCATTTGCTCAGAGGGTAGAGCATCGATCCAGTATGCAGACATCCCAGGTTCGATACCCGTTCAATGAACACATGAGAGGTGACCATCTGCTTCCCCTCCCTATCCTCCTTCTCTCTCTCTTCCCTACTCACAGCCAGTGGCTCAATTGGTTTGAGTCAGCCCCAGGTGCTGAGGATAGCTCAGTTGGTCTGAGCATTATTAGCCTCAGGCACTAAAGATAACTCAGGTGATTCAAGCATTGGCCCCACACAGGGGTTGCTGGGTGGATCCTGATTGGGGTGCATGCAAGAGTCTATCTCCCTTCCTCTTACTAAGGAAAGGAAAGGAAAAGAAAGGGAAGGGGAGGGGAGGGGAGGGGAGGGGAGGGGAGGGGAGGGGAGGGGAGGGGAGGGGAGGGGAGGAGAGGAGAGGAGAGGAGAGGAGAGGAGAGGAGAGGAGAGGAGAGGAGAGGAGAGGAAAGGAAAGGAAAGGAAAGGAAAGGAAAGGAAAGGAAAGGAAAGGAAAGGAAAGGAAAGGAAAGGAAAGGAAAGGAAAGGAAAGAGAGATTTGGGTAGAACCCAAAATGGAGAAATCCCTCTCTCCTTCCTTTCCCCCACAGTGCCTTTGCTCCAAGGGCAAGGGCAGTCATGATCACGCAACTCTCATCAAATACCTGTGTCAGCCCTGGCCGGTTGGCTCAGCGGTAGAGCATCGGCCTGGCGTGCGGGGGACCCGGGTTCGATTCCCGGCCAGGGCACATAGGAGAAGCGCCCATTTGCTTCTCCACCCCCACCCCCCTCCTTCCTCTCTGTCTCTCTCTTCCCCTCCCGCAGCCAAGGCTCCATTGGAGCAAAAGATGGCCCGGGTGCTGGGGATGGCTCCTTGGCCTCTACCCCAGGCGCTAGAGTGGCTCTGGTCGCGGCAGAGCATTGTCCCCTGGTGGGCAGAGTGTTGCCCCTGGTGGGCGTTCCGGGTGGATCCCGGTCGGGCGCATGCGGGAGTCTGTCTGACTGTCTCTCCCCGTTTCCAGCTTCAGAAAAAATACAAAAAAAAAAAATACCTGTGTCAATATAGGTCTGTCCTGATCTCCTAGCCCTCCACCATCTAACTCACTCCGCCCTTCCATGCTTCACACAACCAAGACTCAGGAGCAAGCAAATGCAGTCTCCTCCCATGTATGGGAGCACTTGCTACACTCTGGTGACAAATACCTTTTCATTTGCCTTCAGCCTGGGGAGGGGGATATTCTTCATCTGGGGGAGAACCTAGAGTCCTGGTAGCCCATTGCTAAGGGACCCAGCTGGCTTGTCCTGAAAGTTCCATGGAAAAGAGCTCATCTCGCCCAAACTGGGATGCAGCGGCCTCATCACTCACAGGAGAGGCTGCACAAGAGCGTGCAGTCAAGTGGAATGGTTGGAGTATACTTAGAGAAATTTTGCCAAAAGGAAAAGTAGAGATGATGGTCTCTTTTTTTAATTCCCTACCCCCCCCAAAAAAAAAAAATTTCTCCAGAACTTAAAACTATTTTAATCAGCTGGAAAACATACGTGGGCTTTACAGCTCCAAGACAGCTTGCACAGGCCCCGATAAATGCCTATCGCTCATTTGCATACGCTAACAGCTACACTTTAATCAGCCTCCTAATCCCTGATGGTATTAATGAATTTTTTTATGCTCTTTTTTTTTTTTTTTAGTATCATGTTTGCTAATTCAAAAATGATCAGCGGCTTCTGTGTGCCTTTTTTTATGCAGGAAATAATGGGTGAGCTGGGTACTCCTGTTATCCGGCTCTCACAAATAATTAAGACTACAAAGGGTACAAATCAGTTTGAATGCGGTGCACAAAGGCATGGGCTCAGCAAAGGCCTTTCTCTGTTTCTGTTTCTCCCTCCCCCACCCCTTACTTCCTCTCTTTTTATTTGTTCCTTTCCTTTGACAAGAGGTAGCTCCCAAAGACACCTGGGCAGGCAAGGAGCAAACCTACCAATCCAAAATATTAATTCTCTATCTCCTCCACCCCCACCCCCATTCCTACGACCAGGACCTGCAAAATGATGTGAGTTTTCAACTCACAGGGTTGAGATGCCCCTCAAGACTGGTTTTCAAAGCACACACTGCAGTGGTGGGAAAAAGAGAACTTTCTGACTAGTGGCGTTCCTATATTCTGCACCTCCTTCGTTGCTCACTTTCCCAGTCGGAACCAGCCAGGCCTGTGCTGCCAGGATGGGGGAGTGTGGGATGGCTCTCCTGCCCTGGGCCTGGCTTCTGTTTGGCTCCCAGAAGGCCAGGCCAGCCAGAGACAAAACAGCTGGGGACAGGTTCCCATTGGTTCATGCAGCTACAGCACTTCCCAAATTAGAGGCCAAGATTAGACATTAAAACCTATTAGAAAATGAAAAACAAAAGAGAGGGTCAGTGATTAGTCCTTCAGAGAAATGGGAAAGGCTAGCTGAGATGATTAAAGTTGTCAAAGCCAAATGGTTTTAGCCAGCCTGGCTACCTAACCGTTCCGTGATTGGCATTTCATCATCTCAGCCTGGCTGTGCATCGTCACTAGTGCTGGGCAGGTGAGGGGCCGAAAGCATCAGCCAGAGAAGGAAGGAGGAGGCAGGAGGAGGCACCAGCCCTGCACAGCCTGCAGCCTGGAGAGTGGACTCTCTAACAGTGAATAAATGGCAAGCCGATATAGATACAATCCTGTGCATTATATCTATAAGTAAATTTGTTGGTAAATTTACTACATACAGGGGTGGGCAAAAGTAGGTTAAATTACCAACCATCATTACTTAAAAGGCAAATCATAAGTAAAGATATGTGCTAATAACAGTAATAGGAAGAAGACAAATAATACAAATGAATAAGACAGTAATTAATAAATAAATAACAATTCAGAAGTAAACTCTCGCATACTCATAAAATATATATATATATATATTTTGCTATGTATAAAAAAATATCTAAAGCACCTCAGGATATAAAGTTAGTTTTGAAAGGTTGGGGAGGAGTCATGCCCCAACCAATCATATATTTGGGTACATATTTTTAAAATTTCCTTATTCAGGGCAATGCTGGGGAAAGTGATGAGACAATCAAATTTGCAAAGTCTTTTGCACTGTAACAAGGATAAAGAATTGCATGAATATGTAATGATCATCCAATCAATGGCTTCCCATTCTTGGGCAGTGTGCATCTTATCACCTGGCAACCTCTCACTAACCTGTAGTTATTGGGAAATGGTTTAGACTTCCAGACAACTGAAAGTTACAGCCACCTTAATTTTGACTTCTCATCTATCTTATTCTAGTTAAGTTCTTTTCTGTATCCCTAGTAGAACATTGGTACACAGTAGACACATTGAATTGCTTTGGGGTGCCATGACTCTAAAACACTATTGTTGGGAAGCTATCATAGTGAACTTATCTAATTGTATAATATCTATTTTAATTGTATGAAAAGGTTTGATCTATGGATATAATTTCACTTTAAACTTACCAGAAACCTAATGATATATTTTCCCAAGATAGAATTGTATCTTACTTTTTAACTCACGAGAATTCAGATACTCTTGATGCAACTTCATTTTATTTACCTCATTATCCCTTAGTTTTTTTCCTATCTTTAGACCATTTTAACACCCATCAAGCCACCCATCCATCAATCTCAACGGATCTGTGCTGAATATCCATTGTGCCCACCCTCTTTGGCATCTCAACCAGCAGGGAAGTGGAGAGAAGAGAACACTAGTGATGCTTAGGGTTGTTGGCCATTCTGGAGGAAAATTTGAGATACCTGGGAAGTATCACTTAACTTTTTGTCTTTTCCTTCTCTATAGACCTTATAAACTTACATCATTGTTTTCTTCAACAGCAATGATTCACCTTGATTGCTCACTAGAATCACCCCAAAAGCAAAACCGTATATCTGCCAAAGTGAACCTTCACAATATCTGATGTAATCAGTCTAGAGTGGGCCGTCTGACATTGCTATATCTGACCAAGTAATTCTAATGTACAGCCAACCAGTTTTCTACAGCAAGCAAGGCAGGTGGCACTCGCCACCTGTATCATGTTCCAACTGCTTAACAAACATGCAACAATTAAAGAAACATTGTCCCCAATGGAGAAATGATTAAAATGCCCACCCAACAAATCTCAGTGGATTATTTTTAGTTATATATAGTCTCAATTCCATTATTTTTCTACTTCCAAAAGGAGGCATCTATAACTTTGGTTATTGTATATGTCGGGAGGTCACATTTCTACCAGGAACTCATACTGACAATAAACTGTCTATTAGGCTCCTTCATATCTGAAAACTAAAGCTCTTTAAAGAGGAGTTCAGTTTGCTTCTGTACACCAAATATCAAGAGCAACAATGATGAGCTGCCTCAAACTTCAGTAGACCAGATGTCATGTCCTATTTTTCAGTTTCATGGCCAAGATTTTCTGTTCTTTCCCTCCTTGTGGGAGAGTTATATCTGGAGTTGGTTCCATAACGGAAGGTATCATGGAAGGAGTTTAGGATCACAGAGGAAAATCACTGGAGACATCTTTAACTTCACAAAAGTGATATGTAAGCTGAGGAGTTGGGTGCCAAAGGCATGGT